>NW_028243732.1:0-23884 GCF_964263255.1 Lissotriton vulgaris
GAGATAACACCCCCCCATTACGTCATGCTTCAGAAATGTGGAAAATGGTCCGTTTTCAAATGTTTTATTTTTGAACGTCAGTTCACATTTGTAGGTGGATCATCAGTGTTAGAGCTAAAATTAGCATGTTTAAAGTGATTTTCATGCTTCCAGGGGCTCGGGAAGTTAATTAAATACCATTTGGAGGCATTTAATGTTCGAGCAAAAACGGCTGATTTTCGACAAAAGAGATAACACCCCCCCCCATTACGTCATGCTTCAGAAATGTGGAAAATGGTCCGTTTTCAAATGTTTTATTTTTGAACGTCAGTTCACATTTGTAGGTGGATCATCAGTGTTAGAGCTAAAATTAGCATGTTTAAAGTGATTTTCATGCTTCCAGGGGCCCAAAACACAAGATTTATGGAATGGTTAAAAGTGCATGAAAATGGCCAATTTACTCACTCTGAGTTCTCAAAAAGGGTTTCTTCACCCCGGGAAGTTAATTAAATACATTTGGAGGCATTTAATGTTCGAGCAAAAACGGCTGATTTTCGACAAAAGAGATAACACCCCCCCATTACGTCATGCTTCAGAAATGTGGAAAATGGTCCGTTTTCAAATGTTTTATTTTTGAACGTCAGTTCACATTTGTAGGTGGATCATCAGTGTTAGAGCTAAAATTAGCATGTTTAAAGTGATTTTCATGCTTCCAGGGGCTCGGGAAGTTAATTAAATACCATTTGGAGGCATTTAATGTTCGAGCAAAAACGGCTGATTTTCGACAAAAGAGATAACACCCCCCCATTACGTCATGCTTCAGAAATGTGGAAAATGGTCCGTTTTCAAATGTTTTATTTTTGAACGTCAGTTCACATTTGTAGGTGGATCATCAGTGTTAGAGCTAAAATTAGCATGTTTAAAGTGATTTTCATGCTTCCAGGGGCCCAAAACACAAGATTTATGGAATGGTTAAAGTGCATGAAAATGGCCAATTTACTCACTCTGAGTTCTCAAAAAGGGTTTCTTCACCCCGGGAAGTTAATTAAATACCATTTGGAGGCATTTAATGTTCGAGCAAAACGGCTGTTTTCGACAAAAGAGATAACACCCCCCCATTACGTCATGCTTCAGAAATGTGGAAAATGGTCCGTTTCAAATGTTTTATTTTTGAACGTCAGTTCACATTTGTAGGTGGATCATCAGTGTTAGAGCTAAATTAGCATGTTTAAAGTGATTTTCATGCTTCCAGGGGCTCGGGAAGTTAATTAAATACCATTTGGAGGCATTTAATGTTCGAGCAAAAACGGCTGATTTTCGACAAAAGAGATAACACCCCCCCATTACGTCATGCTTCAGAAATGTGGAAAATGGTCCGTTTTCAAATGTTTTATTTTTGAACGTCAGTTCACATTTGTAGGTGGATCATCAGTGTTAGAGCTAAAATAAGCATGTTTAAAGTGATTTTCATGCTTCCAGGGGCTCGGGAAGCTAATTAAATACCATTTGGAGGCATTTAATGTTCGAGCAAAAACGGCTGATTTTCGACAAAAGAGATAACACCCCCCCATTACGTCATGCTTCAGAATGTGGAAAATGGTCCGTTTTCAAATGTTTTATTTTTGAACGTCAGTTCACATTTGTAGGTGGATCATCAGTGTTAGAGCTAAAATTAGCATGTTTAAAGTGATTTTCATGCTTCCAGGGGCTCGGGAAGTTAATTAAATACCATTTGGAGGCATTTAATGTTCGAGCAAAAACGGCTGATTTTCGACAAAAGAGATAACACCCCCCCCATTACGTCATGCTTCAGAATGTGGAAAATGGTCCGTTTTCAAATGTTTTATTTTTGAACGTCAGTTCACATTTGTAGGTGGATCATCAGTGTTAGAGCTAAAATTAGCATGTTTAAAGTGATTTTCATGCTTCCAGGGGCTCGGGAAGTTAATTAAATACCATTTGGAGGCATTTAATGTTCGAGCAAAAACGGCTGATTTTCGACAAAAGAGATAACACCCCCCCATTACGTCATGCTTCAGAAATGTGGAAAATGGTCCGTTTTCAAATGTTTTATTTTTGAACGTCAGTTCACATTTGTAGGTGGATCATCAGTGTTAGAGCTAAAATTAGCATGTTTAAAGTGATTTTCATGCTTCCAGGGGCTCGGGAAGTTAATTAAATACCATTTGGAGGCATTTAATGTTCGAGCAAAAACGGCTGATTTTCGACAAAAGAGATAACACCCCCCATTACGTCATGCTTCAGAAATGTGGAAAATGGTCCGTTTTCAAATGTTTTATTTTTGAACGTCAGTTCACATTTGTAGGTGGATCATCAGTGTTAGAGCTAAATTAGCATGTTTAAAGTGATTTTCATGCTTCCAGGGGCCCAAAACACAAGATTTATGGAATGGTTAAAAGTGCATGAAAATGGCCAATTTACTCACTCTGAGTTCTCAAAAAGGGTTTCTTCACCCCGGGAAGTTAATTAAATACCATTTGGAGGCATTTAATGTTCGAGCAAAAACGGCTGATTTTCGACAAAAGAGATAACACCCCCCCATTACGTCATGCTTCAGAAATGTGGAAAATGGTCCGTTTTCAAATGTTTTATTTTGAACGTCAGTTCACATTTGTAGGTGGATCATCAGTGTTAGAGCTAAAATTAGCATGTTTAAAGTGATTTTCATGCTTCCAGGGGCTCGGGAAGTTAATTAAATACCATTTGAAGGCATTTAATGTTCGAGCAAAACGGCTGATTTTCGACAAAAGAGATAACACCCCCCCATTACGTCATGCTTCAGAAATGTGGAAAATGGTCCGTTTTCAAATGTTTTATTTTTGAACGTCAGTTCACATTTGTAGGTGGATCATCAGTGTTAGAGCTAAAATTAGCATGTTTAAAGTGATTTTCATGCTTCCAGGGGCTCGGGAAGTTAATTAAATACCATTTGGAGGCATTTAATGTTTCGAGCAAAAACGGCTGATTTTCGACAAAAGAGATAACACCCCCCCATTACGTCATGCTTCAGAAATGTGGAAAATGGTCCGTTTTCAAATGTTTTATTTTTGAACGTCAGTTCACATTTGTAGGTGGATCATCAGTGTTAGAGCTAAAATTAGCATGTTTAAAGTGATTTTCATGCTTCCAGGGGCTCGGGAAGTTAATTAAATACCATTTGGAGGCATTTAATGTTCGAGCAAAAACGGCTGATTTTCGACAAAAGAGATAACACCCCCCCATTACGTCATGCTTCAGAAATGTGGAAAATGGTCCGTTTCAAATGTTTTATTTTTGAACGTCAGTTCACATTTGTAGGTGGATCATCAGTGTTAGAGCTAAAATTAGCATGTTTAAAGTGATTTTCATGCTTCCAGGGGCCCAAAACACAAGATTTATGGAATGGTTAAAAGTGCATGAAAATGGCCAATTTACTCACTCTGAGTTCTCAAAAAGGGTTTCTTCACCCCGGGAAGTTAATTAAATACCATTTGGAGGCATTTAATGTTCGAGCAAAAACGGCTGATTTTCGACAAAGAGATAACACCCCCCCATTACGTCATGCTTCAGAAATGTGGAAAATGGTCCGTTTTCAAATGTTTTATTTTTGAACGTCAGTTCACATTTGTAGGTGGATCATCAGTGTTAGAGCTAAAATTAGCATGTTTAAAGTGATTTTCATGCTTCCAGGGGCCCAAAACACAAGATTTATGGAATGTTAAAAGTGCATGAAATGGCCAATTTACTCACTCTGAGTTCTCAAAAAGGGTTTCTTCACCCCGGGAAGTTAATTAAATACCATTTGGAGGCATTTAATGTTCGAGCAAAAACGGCTGATTTTCGACAAAAGAGATAACACCCCCCCATTACGTCATGCTTCAGAAATGTGGAAAATGGTCCGTTTTCAAATGTTTTATTTTTGAACGTCAGTTCACATTTGTAGGTGGATCATCAGTGTTAGAGCTAAAATTAGCATGTTTAAAGTGGTTTTCATGCTTCCAGGGGCTCGGAAGTTAATTAAATACCATTTGGAGGCATTTAATGTTCGAGCAAAAACGGCTGATTTTCGACAAAAGAGATAACACCCCCCCATTACGTCATGCTTCAGAAATGTGGAAAATGGTCCGTTTTCAAATGTTTTATTTTTGAACGTCAGTTCACATTTGTAGGTGGATCATCAGTGTTAGAGCTAAAATTAGCATGTTTAAAGTGATTTTCATGCTTCCAGGGGCTCGGGAAGTTAATTAAATACCATTTGGAGGCATTTAATGTTCGAGCAAAAACGGCTGATTTTCGACAAAAGAGATAACACCCCCCCATTACGTCATGCTTCAGAAATGTGGAAAATGGTCCGTTTTCAAATGTTTTATTTTTGAACGTCAGTTCACATTTGTAGGTGGATCATCAGTGTTAGAGCTAAAATTAGCATGTTTAAAGTGATTTTCATGCTTCCAGGGGCCCAAAACACAAGATTTATGGAATGGTTAAAAGTGCATGAAAATGGCCAATTTACTCACTCTGAGTTCTCAAAAAGGGTTTCTTCACCCCGGGAAGTTAATTAAATACCATTTGGAGGCATTTAATGTTCGAGCAAAAACGGCTGATTTTCGACAAAAGAGATAACACCCCCCCATTACGTCATGCTTCAGAAATGTGGAAAATGGTCCGTTTTCAAATGTTTTATTTTTGAACGTCAGTTCACATTTGTAGGTGGATCATCAGTGTTAGAGCTAAAATTAGCATGTTTAAAGTGATTTTCATGCTTCCAGGGGCTCGGGAAGTTAATTAAATACCATTTGGAGGCATTTAATGTTCGAGCAAAAACGGCTGATTTTCGACAAAAGAGATAACACCCCCCCATTACGTCATGCTTCAGAAATGTGGAAAATGGTCCGTTTTCAAATGTTTTATTTTTGAACGTCAGTTCACATTTGTAGGTGGATCATCAGTGTTAGAGCTAAAATTAGCATGTTTAAAGTGATTTTCATGCTTCCAGGGGCTCGGGAAGTTAATTAAATACCATTTGGAGGCATTTAATGTTCGAGCAAAAACGGCTGATTTTCGACAAAAGAGATAACACCCCCCCATTACGTCATGCTTCAGAAATGTGGAAAATGGTCCGTTTTCAAATGTTTTATTTTTGAACGTCAGTTCACATTTGTAGGTGGATCATCAGTGTTAGAGCTAAAATTAGCATGTTTAAAGTGATTTTCATGCTTCCAGGGGCCCAAAACACAAGATTTATGGAATGGTTAAAAGTGCATGAAAATGGCCAATTTACTCACTCTGAGTTCTCAAAAAGGGTTTCTTCACCCCGGGAAGTTAATTAAATACCATTTGGAGGCATTTAATGTTCGAGCAAAAACGGCTGATTTTCGACAAAAGAGATAACACCCCCCCATTACGTCATGCTTCAGAAATGTGGAAAATGGTCCGTTTTCAAATGTTTTATTTTTGAACGTCAGTTCACATTTGTAGGTGGATCATCAGTGTTAGAGCTAAAATTAGCATGTTTAAAGTGATTTTCATGCTTCCAGGGGCCCAAAACACAAGATTTATGGAATGGTTAAAAGTGCATGAAAATGGCCAATTTACTCACTCTGAGTTCTCAAAAAGGGTTTCTTCACCCCGGGAAGTTAATTAAATACCATTTGGAGGCATTTAATGTTCGAGCAAAAACGGCTGATTTTCGACAAAAGAGATAACACCCCCCCATTACGTCATGCTTCAGAAATGTGGAAAATGGTCCGTTTTCAAATGTTTTATTTTTGAACGTCAGTTCACATTTGTAGGTGGATCATCAGTGTTAGAGCTAAAATTAGCATGTTTAAAGTGATTTTCATGCTTCCAGGGGCCCAAAACACAAGATTTATGGAATGGTTAAAAGTGCATGAAAATGGCCAATTTACTCACTCTGAGTTCTCAAAAAGGGTTTCTTCACCCCGGGAAGTTAATTAAATACCATTTGGAGGCATTTAATGTTCGAGCAAAAACGGCTGATTTTCGACAAAAGAGATAACACCCCCCCATTACGTCATGCTTCAGAAATGTGGAAAATGGTCCGTTTTCAAATGTTTTATTTTTGAACGTCAGTTCACATTTGTAGGTGGATCATCAGTGTTAGAGCTAAAATTAGCATGTTTAAAGTGATTTTCATGCTTCCAGGGCCCAAAACACAAGATTTATGGAATGGTTAAAAGTGCATGAAAATGGCCAATTTACTCACTCTGAGTTCTCAAAAAGGGTTTCTTCACCCCGGGAAGTTAATTAAATACCATTTGGAGGCATTTAATGTTCGAGCAAAAACGGCTGATTTTCGACAAAAGAGATAACACCCCCCCATTACGTCATGCTTCAGAAATGTGGAAAATGGTCCGTTTTCAAATGTTTTATTTTTGAACGTCAGTTCACATTTGTAGGTGGATCATCAGTGTTAGAGCTAAAATTAGCATGTTTAAAGTGATTTTCATGCTTCCAGGGGCTCGGGAAGTTAATTAAATACCATTTGGAGGCATTTAATGTTCGAGCAAAAACGGCTGATTTTCGACAAAAGAGATAACACCCCCCCATTACGTCATGCTTCAGAAATGTTGAAAATGGTCCGTTTTCAAATGTTTTATTTTTGAACGTCAGTTCACATTTGTAGGTGGATCATCAGTGTTAGAGCTAAAATTAGCATGTTTAAAGTGATTTTCATGCTTCCAGGGGCCCAAAACACAAGATTTATGGAATGGTTAAAAGTGCATGAAAATGGCCAATTTACTCACTCTGAGTTCTCAAAAAGGGTTTCTTCACCCCGGGAAGTTAATTAAATACCATTTGGAGGCATTTAATGTTCGAGCAAAAACGGCTGATTTTCGACAAAAGAGATAACACCCCCCCATTACGTCATGCTTCAGAAATGTGGAAAATGGTCCGTTTTCAAATGTTTTATTTTTGAACGTCAGTTCACATTTGTAGGTGGATCATCAGTGTTAGAGCTAAAATTAGCATGTTTAAAGTGATTTTCATGCTTCCAGGGGCTCGGGAAGTTAATTAAATACCATTTGGAGGCATTTAATGTTCGAGCAAAAACGGCTGATTTTCGACAAAAGAGATAACACCCCCCCCATTACGTCATGCTTCAGAAATGTGGAAAATGGTCCGTTTTCAAATGTTTTATTTTTGAACGTCAGTTCACATTTGTAGGTGGATCATCAGTGTTAGAGCTAAAATTAGCATGTTTAAAGTGATTTTCATGCTTCCAGGGGCTCGGGAAGTTAATTAAATACCATTTGGAGGCATTTAATGTTCGAGCAAAAACGGCTGATTTTCGACAAAAGAGATAACACCCCCCCATTACGTCATGCTTCAGAAATGTGGAAAATGGTCCGTTTTCAAATGTTTTATTTTTGAACGTCAGTTCACATTTGTAGGTGGATCATCAGTGTTAGAGCTAAAATTAGCATGTTTAAAGTGATTTTCATGCTTCCAGGGGCTCGGGAAGTTAATTAAATACCATTTGGAGGCATTTAATGTTCGAGCAAAAACGGCTGATTTTCGACAAAAGAGATAACACCCCCCCATTACGTCATGCTTCAGAAATGTGGAAAATGGTCCGTTTTCAAATGTTTTATTTTTGAACGTCAGTTCACATTTGTAGGTGGATCATCAGTGTTAGAGCTAAAATTAGCATGTTTAAAGTGATTTTCATGCTTCCAGGGGCTCGGGAAGTTAATTAAATACCATTTGGAGGCATTTAATGTTCGAGCAAAAACGGCTGATTTTCGACAAAAGAGATAACACCCCCCCATTACGTCATGCTTCAGAAATGTGGAAAATGGTCCGTTTTCAAATGTTTTATTTTTGAACGTCAGTTCACATTTGTAGGTGGATCATCAGTGTTAGAGCTAAAATTAGCATGTTTAAAGTGATTTTCATGCTTCCAGGGGCTCGGGAAGTTAATTAAATACCATTTGGAGGCATTTAATGTTCGAGCAAAAACGGCTGATTTTCGACAAAAGAGATAACACCCCCCCATTACGTCATGCTTCAGAAATGTGGAAAATGGTCCGTTTTCAAATGTTTTATTTTTGAACGTCAGTTCACATTTGTAGGTGGATCATCAGTGTTAGAGCTAAAATTAGCATGTTTAAAGTGATTTTCATGCTTCCAGGGGCTCGGGAAGTTAATTAAATACCATTTGGAGGCATTTAATGTTCGAGCAAAAACGGCTGATTTTCGACAAAAGAGATAACACCCCCCCATTACGTCATGCTTCAGAAATGTGGAAAATGGTCCGTTTTCAAATGTTTTATTTTTGAACGTCAGTTCACATTTGTAGGTGGATCATCAGTGTTAGAGCTAAAATTAGCATGTTTAAAGTGATTTTCATGCTTCCAGGGGCCCAAAACACAAGATTTATGGAATGGTTAAAAGTGCATGAAAATGGCCAATTTACTCACTCTGAGTTCTCAAAAAGGGTTTCTTCACCCCGGGAAGTTAATTAAATACCATTTGGAGGCATTTAATGTTCGATCAAAAACGGCTGATTTTCGACAAAAGAGATAACACCCCCCCATTACGTCATGCTTCAGAAATGTGGAAAATGGTCCGTTTTCAAATGTTTTATTTTTGAACGTCAGTTCACATTTGTAGGTGGATCATCAGTGTTAGAGCTAAAATTAGCATGTTTAAAGTGATTTTCATGCTTCCAGGGGCCCAAAACACAAGATTTATGGAATGGTTAAAAGTGCATGAAAATGGCCAATTTACTCACTCTGAGTTCTCAAAAAGGGTTTCTTCACCCCGGGAAGTTAATTAAATACCATTTGGAGGCATTTAATGTTCGAGCAAAAACGGCTGATTTTCGACAAAAGAGATAACACCCCCCCATTACGTCATGCTTCAGAAATGTGGAAAATGGTCCGTTTTCAAATGTTTTATTTTTGAACGTCAGTTCACATTTGTAGGTGGATCATCAGTGTTAGAGCTAAAATTAGCATGTTTAAAGTGATTTTCATGCTTCCAGGGGCCCAAAACACAAGATTTATGGAATGGTTAAAAGTGCATGAAAATGGCCAATTTACTCACTCTGAGTTCTCAAAAAGGGTTTCTTCACCCCGGGAAGTTAATTAAATACCATTTGGAGGCATTTAATGTTCGAGCAAAAACGGCTGATTTTCGACAAAAGAGATAACACCCCCCCATTACGTCATGCTTCAGAAATGTGGAAAATGGTCCGTTTTCAAATGTTTTATTTTTGAACGTCAGTTCACATTTGTAGGTGGATCATCAGTGTTAGAGCTAAAATTAGCATGTTTAAAGTGATTTTCATGCTTCCAGGGGCCCAAAACACAAGATTTATGGAATGGTTAAAAGTGCATGAAAATGGCCAATTTACTCACTCTGAGTTCTCAAAAAGGGTTTCTTCACCCCGGGAAGTTAATTAAATACCATTTGGAGGCATTTAATGTTCGAGCAAAAACGGCTGATTTTCGACAAAAGAGATAACACCCCCCCATTACGTCATGCTTCAGAAATGTGGAAAATGGTCCGTTTTCAAATGTTTTATTTTTGAACGTCAGTTCACATTTGTAGGTGGATCATCAGTGTTAGAGCTAAAATTAGCATGTTTAAAGTGATTTTCATGCTTCCAGGGGCTCGGGAAGTTAATTAAATACCATTTGGAGGCATTTAATGTTCGAGCAAAAACGGCTGATTTTCGACAAAAGAGATAACACCCCCCCATTACGTCATGCTTCAGAAATGTGGAAAATGGTCCGTTTTCAAATGTTTTATTTTTGAACGTCAGTTCACATTTGTAGGTGGATCATCAGTGTTAGAGCTAAAATTAGCATGTTTAAAGTGATTTTCATGCTTCCAGGGGCCCAAAACACAAGATTTATGGAATGGTTAAAAGTGCATGAAAATGGCCAATTTACTCACTCTGAGTTCTCAAAAAGGGTTTCTTCACCCCGGGAAGTTAATTAAATACCATTTGGAGGCATTTAATGTTCGAGCAAAAACGGCTGATTTTCGACAAAAGAGATAACACCCCCCCATTACGTCATGCTTCAGAAATGTGGAAAATGGTCCGTTTTCAAATGTTTTATTTTTGAACGTCAGTTCACATTTGTAGGTGGATCATCAGTGTTAGAGCTAAAATTAGCATGTTTAAAGTGATTTTCATGCTTCCAGGGGCTCGGGAAGTTAATTAAATACCATTTGGAGGCATTTAATGTTCGAGCAAAAACGGCTGATTTTCGACAAAAGAGATAACACCCCCCCCATTACGTCATGCTTCAGAAATGTGGAAAATGGTCCGTTTTCAAATGTTTTATTTTTGAACGTCAGTTCACATTTGTAGGTGGATCATCAGTGTTAGAGCTAAAATTAGCATGTTTAAAGTGATTTTCATGCTTCCAGGGGCTCGGGAAGTTAATTAAATACCATTTGGAGGCATTTAATGTTCGAGCAAAAACGGCTGATTTTCGACAAAAGAGATAACACCCCCCCATTACGTCATGCTTCAGAAATGTGGAAAATGGTCCGTTTTCAAATGTTTTATTTTTGAACGTCAGTTCACATTTGTAGGTGGATCATCAGTGTTAGAGCTAAAATTAGCATGTTTAAAGTGATTTTCATGCTTCCAGGGGCTCGGGAAGTTAATTAAATACCATTTGGAGGCATTTAATGTTCGAGCAAAAACGGCTGATTTTCGACAAAAGAGATAACACCCCCCCATTACGTCATGCTTCAGAAATGTGGAAAATGGTCCGTTTTCAAATGTTTTATTTTTGAACGTCAGTTCACATTTGTAGGTGGATCATCAGTGTTAGAGCTAAAATTAGCATGTTTAAAGTGATTTTCATGCTTCCAGGGGCTCGGGAAGTTAATTAAATACCATTTGGAGGCATTTAATGTTCGAGCAAAAACGGCTGATTTTCGACAAAAGAGATAACACCCCCCCATTACGTCATGCTTCAGAAATGTGGAAAATGGTCCGTTTTCAAATGTTTTATTTTTGAACGTCAGTTCACATTTGTAGGTGGATCATCAGTGTTAGAGCTAAAATTAGCATGTTTAAAGTGATTTTCATGCTTCCAGGGGCTCGGGAAGTTAATTAAATACCATTTGGAGGCATTTAATGTTCGAGCAAAAACGGCTGATTTTCGACAAAAGAGATAACACCCCCCCATTACGTCATGCTTCAGAAATGTGGAAAATGGTCCGTTTTCAAATGTTTTATTTTTGAACGTCAGTTCACATTTGTAGGTGGATCATCAGTGTTAGAGCTAAAATTAGCATGTTTAAAGTGATTTTCATGCTTCCAGGGGCTCGGGAAGTTAATTAAATACCATTTGGAGGCATTTAATGTTCGAGCAAAAACGGCTGATTTTCGACAAAAGAGATAACACCCCCCCATTACGTCATGCTTCAGAAATGTGGAAAATGGTCCGTTTTCAAATGTTTTATTTTTGAACGTCAGTTCACATTTGTAGGTGGATCATCAGTGTTAGAGCTAAAATTAGCATGTTTAAAGTGATTTTCATGCTTCCAGGGGCCCAAAACACAAGATTTATGGAATGGTTAAAAGTGCATGAAAATGGCCAATTTACTCACTCTGATTTCTCAAAAAGGGTTTCTTCACCCCGGGAAGTTAATTAAATACCATTTGGAGGCATTTAATGTTCGATCAAAAACGGCTGATTTTCGACAAAAGAGATAACACCCCCCCATTACGTCATGCTTCAGAAATGTGGAAAATGGTCCGTTTTCAAATGTTTTATTTTTGAACGTCAGTTCACATTTGTAGGTGGATCATCAGTGTTAGAGCTAAAATTAGCATGTTTAAAGTGATTTTCATGCTTCCAGGGGCCCAAAACACAAGATTTATGGAATGGTTAAAAGTGCATGAAAATGGCCAATTTACTCACTCTGAGTTCTCAAAAAGGGTTTCTTCACCCCGGGA
This sequence comes from Lissotriton vulgaris, assembly GCF_964263255.1. Lineage (NCBI taxonomy): Eukaryota > Metazoa > Chordata > Amphibia > Caudata > Salamandridae > Lissotriton > Lissotriton vulgaris. Next base: position 11,933 of record NW_028243732.1, read on the forward strand.
AGTTAATTAAATACCATTTGGAGGCATTTAATGTTCGAGCAAAAACGGCTGATTTTCGACAAAAGAGATAACACCCCCCCATTACGTCATGCTTCAGAAATGTGGAAAATGGTCCGTTTTCAAATGTTTTATTTTTGAACGTCAGTTCACATTTGTAGGTGGATCATCAGTGTTAGAGCTAAAATTAGCATGTTTAAAGTGATTTTCATGCTTCCAGGGGCCCAAAACACAAGATTTATGGAATGGTTAAAAGTGCATGAAAATGGCCAATTTACTCACTCTGAGTTCTCAAAAAGGGTTTCTTCACCCCGGGAAGTTAATTAAATACCATTTGGAGGCATTTAATGTTCGAGCAAAAACGGCTGATTTTCGACAAAAGAGATAACACCCCCCCATTACGTCATGCTTCAGAAATGTGGAAAATGGTCCGTTTTCAAATGTTTTATTTTTGAACGTCAGTTCACATTTGTAGGTGGATCATCAGTGTTAGAGCTAAAATTAGCATGTTTAAAGTGATTTTCATGCTTCCAGGGGCCCAAAACACAAGATTTATGGAATGGTTAAAAGTGCATGAAAATGGCCAATTTACTCACTCTGAGTTCTCAAAAAGGGTTTCTTCACCCCGGGAAGTTAATTAAATACCATTTGGAGGCATTTAATGTTCGAGCAAAAACGGCTGATTTTCGACAAAAGAGATAACACCCCCCCATTACGTCATGCTTCAGAAATGTGGAAAATGGTCCGTTTTCAAATGTTTTATTTTTGAACGTCAGTTCACATTTGTAGGTGGATCATCAGTGTTAGAGCTAAAATTAGCATGTTTAAAGTGATTTTCATGCTTCCAGGGGCCCAAAACACAAGATTTATGGAATGGTTAAAAGTGCATGAAAATGGCCAATTTACTCACTCTGAGTTCTCAAAAAGGGTTTCTTCACCCCGGGAAGTTAATTAAATACCATTTGGAGGCATTTAATGTTCGAGCAAAAACGGCTGATTTTCGACAAAAGAGATAACACCCCCCCATTACGTCATGCTTCAGAAATGTGGAAAATGGTCCGTTTTCAAATGTTTTATTTTTGAACGTCAGTTCACATTTGTAGGTGGATCATCAGTGTTAGAGCTAAAATTAGCATGTTTAAAGTGATTTTCATGCTTCCAGGGTCTCGGGAAGTTAATTAAATACCATTTGGAGGCATTTAATGTTCGAGCAAAAACGGCTGATTTTCGACAAAAGAGATAACACCCCCCCATTACGTCATGCTTCAGAAATGTGGAAAATGGTCCGTTTTCAAATGTTTTATTTTTGAACGTCAGTTCACATTTGTAGGTGGATCATCAGTGTTAGAGCTAAAATTAGCATGTTTAAAGTGATTTTCATGCTTCCAGGGGCCCAAAACACAAGATTTATGGAATGGTTAAAAGTGCATGAAAATGGCCAATTTACTCACTCTGAGTTCTCAAAAAGGGTTTCTTCACCCCGGGAAGTTAATTAAATACCATTTGGAGGCATTTAATGTTCGAGCAAAAACGGCTGATTTTCGACAAAAGAGATAACACCCCCCCATTACGTCATGCTTCAGAAATGTGGAAAATGGTCCGTTTTCAAATGTTTTATTTTTGAACGTCAGTTCACATTTGTAGGTGGATCATCAGTGTTAGAGCTAAAATTAGCATGTTTAAAGTGATTTTCATGCTTCCAGGGGCTCGGGAAGTTAATTAAATACCATTTGGAGGCATTTAATGTTCGAGCAAAAACGGCTGATTTTCGACAAAAGAGATAACACCCCCCCCATTACGTCATGCTTCAGAAATGTGGAAAATGGTCCGTTTTCAAATGTTTTATTTTTGAACGTCAGTTCACATTTGTAGGTGGATCATCAGTGTTAGAGCTAAAATTAGCATGTTTAAAGTGATTTTCATGCTTCCAGGGGCTCGGGAAGTTAATTAAATACCATTTGGAGGCATTTAATGTTCGAGCAAAAACGGCTGATTTTCGACAAAAGAGATAACACCCCCCCATTACGTCATGCTTCAGAAATGTGGAAAATGGTCCGTTTTCAAATGTTTTATTTTTGAACGTCAGTTCACATTTGTAGGTGGATCATCAGTGTTAGAGCTAAAATTAGCATGTTTAAAGTGATTTTCATGCTTCCAGGGGCTCGGGAAGTTAATTAAATACCATTTGGAGGCATTTAATGTTCGAGCAAAAACGGCTGATTTTCGACAAAAGAGATAACACCCCCCCATTACGTCATGCTTCAGAAATGTGGAAAATGGTCCGTTTTCAAATGTTTTATTTTTGAACGTCAGTTCACATTTGTAGGTGGATCATCAGTGTTAGAGCTAAAATTAGCATGTTTAAAGTGATTTTCATGCTTCCAGGGGCTCGGGAAGTTAATTAAATACCATTTGGAGGCATTTAATGTTCGAGCAAAAACGGCTGATTTTCGACAAAAGAGATAACACCCCCCCATTACGTCATGCTTCAGAAATGTGGAAAATGGTCCGTTTTCAAATGTTTTATTTTTGAACGTCAGTTCACATTTGTAGGTGGATCATCAGTGTTAGAGCTAAAATTAGCATGTTTAAAGTGATTTTCATGCTTCCAGGGGCTCGGGAAGTTAATTAAATACCATTTGGAGGCATTTAATGTTCGAGCAAAAACGGCTGATTTTCGACAAAAGAGATAACACCCCCCCATTACGTCATGCTTCAGAAATGTGGAAAATGGTCCGTTTTCAAATGTTTTATTTTTGAACGTCAGTTCACATTTGTAGGTGGATCATCAGTGTTAGAGCTAAAATTAGCATGTTTAAAGTGATTTTCATGCTTCCAGGGGCTCGGGAAGTTAATTAAATACCATTTGGAGGCATTTAATGTTCGAGCAAAAACGGCTGATTTTCGACAAAAGAGATAACACCCCCCCATTACGTCATGCTTCAGAAATGTGGAAAATGGTCCGTTTTCAAATGTTTTATTTTTGAACGTCAGTTCACATTTGTAGGTGGATCATCAGTGTTAGAGCTAAAATTAGCATGTTTAAAGTGATTTTCATGCTTCCAGGGGCCCAAAACACAAGATTTATGGAATGGTTAAAAGTGCATGAAAATGGCCAATTTACTCACTCTGAGTTCTCAAAAAGGGTTTCTTCACCCCGGGAAGTTAATTAAATACCATTTGGAGGCATTTAATGTTCGAGCAAAAACGGCTGATTTTCGACAAAAGAGATAACACCCCCCCATTACGTCATGCTTCAGAAATGTGGAAAATGGTCCGTTTTCAAATGTTTTATTTTTGAACGTCAGTTCACATTTGTAGGTGGATCATCAGTGTTAGAGCTAAAATTAGCATGTTTAAAGTGATTTTCATGCTTCCAGGGGCCCAAAACACAAGATTTATGGAATGGTTAAAAGTGCATGAAAATGGCCAATTTACTCACTCTGAGTTCTCAAAAAGGGTTTCTTCACCCCGGGAAGTTAATTAAATACCATTTGGAGGCATTTAATGTTCGAGCAAAAACGGCTGATTTTCGACAAAAGAGATAACACCCCCCCATTACGTCATGCTTCAGAAATGTGGAAAATGGTCCGTTTTCAAATGTTTTATTTTTGAACGTCAGTTCACATTTGTAGGTGGATCATCAGTGTTAGAGCTAAAATTAGCATGTTTAAAGTGATTTTCATGCTTCCAGGGGCCCAAAACACAAGATTTATGGAATGGTTAAAAGTGCATGAAAATGGCCAATTTACTCACTCTGAGTTCTCAAAAAGGGTTTCTTCACCCCGGGAAGTTAATTAAATACCATTTGGAGGCATTTAATGTTCGAGCAAAAACGGCTGATTTTCGACAAAAGAGATAACACCCCCCCATTACGTCATGCTTCAGAAATGTGGAAAATGGTCCGTTTTCAAATGTTTTATTTTTGAACGTCAGTTCACATTTGTAGGTGGATCATCAGTGTTAGAGCTAAAATTAGCATGTTTAAAGTGATTTTCATGCTTCCAGGGGCTCGGGAAGTTAATTAAATACCATTTGGAGGCATTTAATGTTCGAGCAAAAACGGCTGATTTTCGACAAAAGAGATAACACCCCCCCCATTACGTCATGCTTCAGAAATGTGGAAAATGGTCCGTTTTCAAATGTTTTATTTTTGAACGTCAGTTCACATTTGTAGGTGGATCATCAGTGTTAGAGCTAAAAGTAGCATGTTTAAAGTGATTTTCATGCTTCCAGGGGCTCGGGAAGTTAATTAAATACCATTTGGAGGCATTTAATGTTCGAGCAAAAACGGCTGATTTTCGACAAAAGAGATAACACCCCCCCATTACGTCATGCTTCAGAAATGTGGAAAATGGTCCGTTTTCAAATGTTTTATTTTTGAACGTCAGTTCACATTTGTAGGTGGATCATCAGTGTTAGAGCTAAAATTAGCATGTTTAAAGTGATTTTCATGCTTCCAGGGGCCCAAAACACAAGATTTATGGAATGGTTAAAAGTGCATGAAAATGGCCAATTTACTCACTCTGAGTTCTCAAAAAGGGTTTCTTCACCCCGGGAAGTTAATTAAATACCATTTGGAGGCATTTAATGTTCGAGCAAAAACGGCTGATTTTCGACAAAAGAGATAACACCCCCCCATTACGTCATGCTTCAGAAATGTGGAAAATGGTCCGTTTTCAAATGTTTTATTTTTGAACGTCAGTTCACATTTGTAGGTGGATCATCAGTGTTAGAGCTAAAATTAGCATGTTTAAAGTGATTTTCATGCTTCCAGGGGCCCAAAACACAAGATTCATGGAATGGTTAAAAGTGCATGAAAATGGCCAATTTACTCACTCTGAGTTCTCAAAAAGGGTTTCTTCACCCCGGGAAGTTAATTAAATACCATTTGGAGGCATTTAATGTTCGAGCAAAAACGGCTGATTTTCGACAAAAGAGATAACACCCCCCCATTACGTCATGCTTCAGAAATGTGGAAAATGGTCCGTTTTCAAATGTTTTATTTTTGAACGTCAGTTCACATTTGTAGGTGGATCATCAGTGTTAGAGCTAAAATTAGCATGTTTAAAGTGATTTTCATGCTTCCAGGGGCCCAAAACACAAGATTTATGGAATGGTTAAAAGTGCATGAAAATGGCCAATTTACTCACTCTGAGTTCTCAAAAAGGGTTTCTTCACCCCGGGAAGTTAATTAAATACCATTTGGAGGCATTTAATGTTCGAGCAAAAACGGCTGATTTTCGACAAAAGAGATAACACCCCCCCATTACGTCATGCTTCAGAAATGTGGAAAATGGTCCGTTTTCAAATGTTTTATTTTTGAACGTCAGTTCACATTTGTAGGTGGATCATCAGTGTTAGAGCTAAAATTAGCATGTTTAAAGTGATTTTCATGCTTCCAGGGTCTCGGGAAGTTAATTAAATACCATTTGGAGGCATTTAATGTTCGAGCAAAAACGGCTGATTTTCGACAAAAGAGATAACACCCCCCCATTACGTCATGCTTCAGAAATGTGGAAAATGGTCCGTTTTCAAATGTTTTATTTTTGAACGTCAGTTCACATTTGTAGGTGGATCATCAGTGTTAGAGCTAAAATTAGCATGTTTAAAGTGATTTTCATGCTTCCTGGGGCCCAAAACACAAGATTTATGGAATGGTTAAAAGTGCATGAAAATGGCCAATTTACTCACTCTGAGTTCTCAAAAAGGGTTTCTTCACCCCGGGAAGTTAATTAAATACCATTTGGAGGCATTTAATGTTCGAGCAAAAACGGCTGATTTTCGACAAAAGAGATAACACCCCCCCATTACGTCATGCTTCAGAAATGTGGAAAATGGTCCGTTTTCAAATGTTTTATTTTTGAACGTCAGTTCACATTTGTAGGTGGATCATCAGTGTTAGAGCTAAAATTAGCATGTTTAAAGTGATTTTCATGCTTCCAGGGGCTCGGGAAGTTAATTAAATACCATTTGGAGGCATTTAATGTTCGAGCAAAAACGGCTGATTTTCGACAAAAGAGATAACACCCCCCCCATTACGTCATGCTTCAGAAATGTGGAAAATGGTCCGTTTTCAAATGTTTTATTTTTGAACGTCAGTTCACATTTGTAGGTGGATCATCAGTGTTAGAGCTAAAATTAGCATGTTTAAAGTGATTTTCATGCTTCCAGGGGCTCGGGAAGTTAATTAAATACCATTTGGAGGCATTTAATGTTCGAGCAAAAACGGCTGATTTTCGACAAAAGAGATAACACCCCCCCATTACGTCATGCTTCAGAAATGTGGAAAATGGTCCGTTTTCAAATGTTTTATTTTTGAACGTCAGTTCACATTTGTAGGTGGATCATCAGTGTTAGAGCTAAAATTAGCATGTTTAAAGTGATTTTCATGCTTCCAGGGGCTCGGGAAGTTAATTAAATACCATTTGGAGGCATTTAATGTTCGAGCAAAAACGGCTGATTTTCGACAAAAGAGATAACACCCCCCCATTACGTCATGCTTCAGAAATGTGGAAAATGGTCCGTTTTCAAATGTTTTATTTTTGAACGTCAGTTCACATTTGTAGGTGGATCATCAGTGTTAGAGCTAAAATTAGCATGTTTAAAGTGATTTTCATGCTTCCAGGGGCTCGGGAAGTTAATTAAATACCATTTGGAGGCATTTAATGTTCGAGCAAAAACGGCTGATTTTCGACAAAAGAGATAACACCCCCCCATTACGTCATGCTTCAGAAATGTGGAAAATGGTCCGTTTTCAAATGTTTTATTTTTGAACGTCAGTTCACATTTGTAGGTGGATCATCAGTGTTAGAGCTAAAATTAGCATGTTTAAAGTGATTTTCATGCTTCCAGGGGCTCGGGAAGTTAATTAAATACCATTTGGAGGCATTTAATGTTCGAGCAAAAACGGCTGATTTTCGACAAAAGAGATAACACCCCCCCATTACGTCATGCTTCAGAAATGTGGAAAATGGTCCGTTTTCAAATGTTTTATTTTTGAACGTCAGTTCACATTTGTAGGTGGATCATCAGTGTTAGAGCTAAAATTAGCATGTTTAAAGTGATTTTCATGCTTCCAGGGGCTCGGGAAGTTAATTAAATACCATTTGGAGGCATTTAATGTTCGAGCAAAAACGGCTGATTTTCGACAAAAGAGATAACACCCCCCCATTACGTCATGCTTCAGAAATGTGGAAAATGGTCCGTTTTCAAATGTTTTATTTTTGAACGTCAGTTCACATTTGTAGGTGGATCATCAGTGTTAGAGCTAAAATTAGCATGTTTAAAGTGATTTTCATGCTTCCAGGGGCCCAAAACACAAGATTTATGGAATGGTTAAAAGTGCATGAAAATGGCCAATTTACTCACTCTGAGTTCTCAAAAAGGGTTTCTTCACCCCGGGAAGTTAATTAAATACCATTTGGAGGCATTTAATGTTCGAGCAAAAACGGCTGATTTTCGACAAAAGAGATAACACCCCCCCATTACGTCATGCTTCAGAAATGTGGAAAATGGTCCGTTTTCAAATGTTTTATTTTTGAACGTCAGTTCACATTTGTAGGTGGATCATCAGTGTTAGAGCTAAAATTAGCATGTTTAAAGTGATTTTCATGCTTCCAGGGGCCCAAAACACAAGATTTATGGAATGGTTAAAAGTGCATGAAAATGGCCAATTTACTCACTCTGAGTTCTCAAAAAGGGTTTCTTCACCCCGGGAAGTTAATTAAATACCATTTGGAGGCATTTAATGTTCGAGCAAAAACGGCTGATTTTCGACAAAAGAGATAACACCCCCCCATTACGTCATGCTTCAGAAATGTGGAAAATGGTCCGTTTTCAAATGTTTTATTTTTGAACGTCAGTTCACATTTGTAGGTGGATCATCAGTGTTAGAGCTAAAATTAGCATGTTTAAAGTGATTTTCATGCTTCCAGGGGCCCAAAACACAAGATTTATGGAATGGTTAAAAGTGCATGAAAATGGCCAATTTACTCACTCTGAGTTCTCAAAAAGGGTTTCTTCACCCCGGGAAGTTAATTAAATACCATTTGGAGGCATTTAATGTTCGAGCAAAAACGGCTGATTTTCGACAAAAGAGATAACACCCCCCCATTACGTCATGCTTCAGAAATGTGGAAAATGGTCCGTTTTCAAATGTTTTATTTTTGAACGTCAGTTCACATTTGTAGGTGGATCATCAGTGTTAGAGCTAAAATTAGCATGTTTAAAGTGATTTTCATGCTTCCAGGGGCTCGGGAAGTTAATTAAATACCATTTGGAGGCATTTAATGTTCGAGCAAAAACGGCTGATTTTCGACAAAAGAGATAACACCCCCCCATTACGTCATGCTTCAGAAATGTGGAAAATGGTCCGTTTTCAAATGTTTTATTTTTGAACGTCAGTTCACATTTGTAGGTGGATCATCAGTGTTAGAGCTAAAAGTAGCATGTTTAAAGTGATTTTCATGCTTCCAGGGGCTCGGGAAGTTAATTAAATACCATTTGGAGGCATTTAATGTTCGAGCAAAAACGGCTGATTTTCGACAAAAGAGATAACACCCCCCCATTACGTCATGCTTCAGAAATGTGGAAAATGGTCCGTTTTCAAATGTTTTATTTTTGAACGTCAGTTCACATTTGTAGGTGGATCATCAGTGTTAGAGCTAAAATTAGCATGTTTAAAGTGATTTTCATGCTTCCAGGGGCCCAAAACACAAGATTTATGGAATGGTTAAAAGTGCATGAAAATGGCCAATTTACTCACTCTGAGTTCTCAAAAAGGGTTTCTTCACCCCGGGAAGTTAATTAAATACCATTTGGAGGCATTTAATGTTCGAGCAAAAACGGCTGATTTTCGACAAAAGAGATAACACCCCCCATTACCTCATGCTTCAGAAATGTGGAAAATGGTCCGTTTTCAAATGTTTTATTTTTGAACGTCAGTTCACATTTGTAGGTGGATCATCAGTGTTAGAGCTAAAATTAGCATGTTTAAAGTGATTTTCATGCTTCCAGGGGCTCGGGAAGTTAATTAAATACCATTTGGAGGCATTTAATGTTCGAGCAAAAACGGCTGATTTTCGACAAAAGAGATAACACCCCCCCATTACGTCATGCTTCAGAAATGTGGAAAAATGGTCCATTTTCAAATGTTTTATTTTTGAACGTCAGTTCACATTTGTAGGTGGATCATCAGTGTTAGAGCTAAAATTAGCATGTTTAAAGTGATTTTCATGCTTCCAGGGGCCCAAAACACAAGATTTATGGAATGGTTAAAAGTGCATGAAAATGGCCAATTTACTCACTCTGAGTTCTCAAAAAGGGTTTCTTCACCCCGGGAAGTTAATTAAATACCATTTGGAGGCATTTAATGTTCGAGCAAAAACGGCTGATTTTCGACAAAAGAGATAACACCCCCCCATTACGTCATGCTTCAGAAATGTGGAAAATGGTCCGTTTTCAAATGTTTTATTTTTGGACGTCAGTTCACATTTGTAGGTGGATCATCAGTGTTGAGCTAAAATTAGCATGTTTAAAGTGATTTTCATGCTTCCAGGGGCCCAAAACACAAGATTTATGGAATGGTTAAAAGTGCATGAAAATGGCCAATTTACTCACTCTGAGTTCTCAAAAAGGGTTTCTTCACCCCGGAAGTTAATTAAATACATTTGGAGGCATTTAATGTTCGAGCAAAAACGGCTGATTTTCGACAAAAGAGATAACACCCCCCCATTACGTCATGCTTCAGAAATGTGGAAAATTGTCCGTTTTCAAATGTTTTATTTTTTGAACGTCAGTTCACATTTGTAGGTGGATCATCAGTGTTAGAGCTAAAATTAGCATGTTTAAAGTGATTTTCATGCTTCCAGGGGCTCGGGAAGTTAATTAAATACCATTTGGAGGCATTTAATGTTCGAGCAAAAACGGCTGATTTTCGACAAAAGAGATAACACCCCCCATTACGTCATGCTTCAGAAATGTGGAAAATGGTCCGTTTTCAAATGTTTTATTTTTGAACGTCAGTTCACATTTGTAGGTGGATCATCAGTGTTAGAGCTAAAATTAGCATGTTTAAAGTGATTTTCATGCTTCCAGGGGCCCAAAACACAAGATTTATGGAATGGTTAAAAGTGCATGAAAATGGCCAATTTACTCACTCTGAGTTCTCAAAAAGGGTTTCTTCACCCCGGGAAGTTAATTAAATACCATTTGGAGGCATTTAATGTTCGAGCAAAAACGGCTGATTTTCGACAAAAGAGATAACACCCCCCCATTACGTCATGCTTCAGAAATGTGGAAAATGGTCCGTTTCAAATGTTTTATTTTTGAACGTCAGTTCACATTTGTAGGTGGATCATCAGTGTTAGAGCTAAAATTAGCATGTTTAAAGTGATTTTCATGCTTCCAGGGGCTCGGGAAGTTAATTAAATACCATTTGGAGGCATTTAATGTTCGAGCAAAAACGGCTGATTTTCGACAAAAGAGATAACACCCCCCCATTACGTCATGCTTCAGAAATGTGGAAAATGGTCCGTTTTCAAATGTTTTATTTTTGAACGTCAGTTCACATTTGTAGGTGGATCATCAGTGTTAGAGCTAAAATTAGCATGTTTAAAGTGATTTTCATGCTTCCAGGGGCTCGGGAAGCTAATTAAATACCATTTGGAGGCATTTAATGTTCGAGCAAAAACGGCTGATTTTCGACAAAAGAGATAACACCCCCCCATTACGTCATGCTTCAGAAATGTGGAAAATGGTCCGTTTTCAAATGTTTTATTTTTGAACGTCAGTTCACATTTGTAGGTGGATCATCAGTGTTAGAGCTAAAATTAGCATGTTTAAAGTGATTTTCATGCTTCCAGGGGCTCGGGAAGTTAATTAAATACCATTTGGAGGCATTTAATGTTCGAGCAAAAACGGCTGATTTTCGACAAAAGAGATAACACCCCCCCATTACGTCATGCTTCAGAAATGTGGAAAATGGTCCGTTTTCAAATGTTTTATTTTTGAACGTCAGTTCACATTTGTAGGTGGATCATCAGTGTTAGAGCTAAAATTAGCATGTTTAAAGTGATTTTCATGCTTCCAGGGGGCCCAAAACACAAGATTTATGGAATGGTTAAAAGTGCATGAAAATGGCCAATTTACTCACTCTGAGTTCTCAAAAAGGGTTTCTTCACCCCGGGAAGTTAATTAAATACCATTTGGAGGCATTTAATGTTCGAGCAAAAACGGCTGATTTTCGACAAAAGAGATAACACCCCCCCATTACGTCATGCTTCAGAAATGTGGAAAATGGTCCGTTTTCAAATGTTTTATTTTTGAACGTCAGTTCACATTTGTAGGTGGATCATCAGTGTTAGAGCTAAAATTAGCATGTTTAAAGTGATTTTCATGCTTCCAGGGGCTCGGGAAGTTAATTAAATACCATTTGGAGGCATTTAATGTTCGAGCAAAAACGGCTGATTTTCGACAAAAGAGATAACACCCCCCCATTACGTCATGCTTCAGAAATGTGGAAAATGGTCCGTTTTCAAATGTTTTATTTTTGAACGTCAGTTCACATTTGTAGGTGGATCATCAGTGTTAGAGCTAAAATTAGCATGTTTAAAGTGATTTTCATGCTTCCAGGGGCTCGGGAAGTTAATTAAATACCATTTGGAGGCATTTAATGTTCGAGCAAAAACGGCTGATTTTCGACAAAAGAGATAACACCCTCCCATTACGTCATGCTTCAGAAATGTGGAAAATGGTCCGTTTTCAAATGTTTTATTTTTGAACGTCAGTTCACATTTGTAGGTGGATCATCAGTGTTAGAGCTAAAATTAGCATGTTTAAAGTGATTTTCATGCTTCCAGGGCTCGGGAAGTTAATTAAATACCATTTGGAGGCATTTAATGTTCGAGCAAAAACGGCTGATTTTCGACAAAAGAGATAACACCCCCCCATTAC
>NW_028243733.1:0-155536 GCF_964263255.1 Lissotriton vulgaris
ATTAAATGTTAAAATTTCATCAATATTGACCATTTTTTCAACGTTCGACTGGTCCGGGGTCATCGTTTTTCATCAGAAAATGGATTTTTTGGACTCTACCAAAAATGATTCAACATGTCATTTGGATCAGGCCTCATGTTGAATAACCACTTTTTAAACCCTCACAGTGACCAAAACTGCCATTTTTACAGTTTTGCTTACTCAAAATCTTCAATTTTGACCAATTTCAGGCACAGAAATGACTTTAAACACACTTATTTTAGTTGAAAAAGTAATAACTCACATCCAACCGTCATTTAAAGTCAAAAGATTAAATGTTAAAATTTCATCTATATTGACCATTTTTTCAACGTTCGACTGGTCCGGGGTCATCGTTTTTCATCAGAAAATTGATTTTTTGGACTCTACCAAAAATGATTCAAAATGTCATTTGGATCGGGCCTCATGTTGAATAACCACTTTTTAATCCCTCACAGTGACCAAAACTGCCATTTTTACAGAGTTTTGCTTACTCAAAATCTTCAATTTTGACCAATTTCAGGCACAGAAATGACTTTAAACACACTTATTTTAGTTGAAAAAGTAATAACTTACATCCAACCGTCATTTAAAGTCAAAAGATTAAATGTTAAAATTTCATCAATATTGACCATTTTTTCAACGTTCGACTGGTCCGGGGTCATCGTTTTTCATCAGAAAATTGATTTTTTGGACTCTACCAAAAATGATTCAAAATGTCATTTTGATCGGGCCTCATATTGAATAACCACTTTTTAAACCCTCACAGTGACCAAAACTGCCATTTTTACAGAGTTTTGCTTACTCAAAATCTTCAATTTTGACCAATTTCAGGCACAGAAATGACTTTAAACACACTTATTTTAGTTGAAAAAGTAATAACTCACATCCAACCGTCATTTAAAGTCAAAAGATTAAATGTTAAAATTTCATCAATATTGACCATTTTTTCAACGTTCGACTGGTCCGGGGTCATCGTTTTTCATCAGAAAATGGATTTTTTGGACTCTACCAAAAATGATTCAAAATGTCATTTGGATCGGGCCTCATGTTGAATAACCACTTTTTAAACCCTCACAGTGACCAAAACTGCCATTTTTACAAAGTTTTGCTTACTCAAAATCTTCAATTTTGACCAATTTCAGGCACAGAAATGACTTTAAACACACTTATTTTAGTTGAAAAAGTAATAACTCACATCCAACCGTCATTTAAAGTCAAAAGATTAAATGTTAAAATTTCATCAATATTGACCATTTTTTCAACGTTCGACTGGTCCGGGGTCATCGTTTTTCATCAGAAAATTGATTTTTTGGACTCTACCAAAAATGATTCAAAATGTCATTTGGATCGGGCCTCATGTTGAATAACCACTTTTTAAACCCTCACAGTGACCAAAACTGCAATTTTTACAGAGTTTTGCTTACTCAAAATCTTCAATTTTGACCAATTTCAGGCATAGAAATGACTTTAAACACACTTATTTTAGTTGAAAAAGTAATAACTCACATCCAACCGTCGTTTAAAGTCAAAAGATTAAATGTTAAAATTTCATCAATATTGACCATTTTTTCAACGTTCGACTGGTCCGGGGTCATCGTTTTTCATCAGAAAATTGATTTTTTGGACTCTACCAAAAATGATTCAAAATGTCATTTTGATTGGGCCTCATGTTGAATAACCACTTTTTAAACCCTCACAGTGACCAAAACTGCCATTTTTACAGAGTTTTGCTTACTCAAAATCTTCAATTTTGACCAATTTCAGGCACAGAAATGACTTTAAACACACTTATTTTAGTTGAAAAAGTAATAACTCACATCCAACCGTCATTTAAAGTCAAAAGATTAAATGTTAAAATTTCATCAATATTGACCATTTTTTCAACGTTCGACTGGTCCGGGGTCATCGTTTTTCATCAGAAAATGGATTTTTTGGACTCTACCAAAAATGATTCAACATGTCATTTGGATCGGGCCTCATGTTGAATAACCACTTTTTAAACCCTCACAGTGACCAAAACTGCCATTTTTACAGTTTTGCTTACTCAAAATCTTCAATTTTGACCAATTTCAGGCACAGAAATGACTTTAAACACACTTATTTTAGTTGAAAAAGTAATAACTCACATCCAACCGTCATTTAAAGTCAAAAGATTAAATGTTAAAATTTCATCAATATTGACCATTTTTTCAACGTTCGACTGGTCCGGGGTCATCGTTTTTCATCAGAAAATTGATTTTTTGGACTCTACCAAAAATGATTCAAAATGTCATTTGGATCGGGCCTCATGTTGAATAACCACTTTTTAATCCCTCACAGTGACCAAAACTGCCATTTTTACAGAGTTTTGCTTACTCAAAATCTTCAATTTTGACCAATTTCAGGCACAGAAATGACTTTAAACACACTTATTTTAGTTGAAAAAGTAATAACTCACATCCAACCGTCATTTAAAGTCAAAAGATTAAATGTTAAAATTTCATCAATATTGACCATTTTTTCAACGTTCGACTGGTCCGGGGTCATCGTTTTTCATCAGAAAATTGATTTTTTGGACTCTACCAAAAATGATTCAAAATGTCATTTTGATCGGGCCTCATATTGAATAACCACTTTTTAAACCCTCAAAGTGACCAAAACTGCCATTTTTACAGAGTTTTGCTTACTCAAAATCTTCAATTTTGACCAATTTCAGGCACAGAAATGACTTTAAACACACTTATTTTAGTTGAAAAAGTAATAACTCACATCCAACCGTCATTTAAAGTCAAAAGATTAAATGTTAAAATTTCATCAATATTGACCATTTTTTCAACGTTCGACTGGTCCGGGGTCATCGTTTTTCATCAGAAAATGGATTTTTTGGACTCTACCAAAAATGATTCAAAATGTCATTTGGATCGGGCCTCATGTTGAATAACCACTTTTTAAACCCTCACAGTGACCAAAACTGCCATTTTTACAAAGTTTTGCTTACTCAAAATCTTCAATTTTGACCAATTTCAGGCACAGAAATGACTTTAAACACACTTATTTTAGTTGAAAAAGTAATAACTCACATCCAACCGTCATTTAAAGTCAAAAGATTAAATGTTAAAATTTCATCAATATTGACCATTTTTTCAACGTTCGACTGGTCCGGGGTCATCGTTTTTCATCAGAAAATTGATTTTTTGGACTCTACCAAAAATGATTCAAAATGTCATTTGGATCGGGCCTCATGTTGAATAACCACTTTTTAAACCCTCACAGTGACCCAAACTGCAATTTTTACACAGTTTTGCTTACTCAAAATCTTCAATTTTGACCAATTTCAGGCATAGAAATGACTTTAAACACACTTATTTTAGTTGAAAAAGTAATAACTCACATCCAACCGTCGTTTAAAGTCAAAAGATTAAATGTTAAAATTTCATCAATATTGACCATTTTTTCAACGTTCGACTGGTCCAGGGTCATCGTTTTTCATCAGAAAATTGATTTTTTGGACTCTACCAAAAATGATTCAAAATGTCATTTTGATTGGGCCTCATGTTGAATAACCACTTTTTAAACCCTCACAGTGACCAAAACTGCCATTTTTACAGAGTTTTGCTTACTCAAAATCTTCAATTTTGACCAATTTCAGGCACAGAAATGACTTTAAACACACTTATTTTAGTTGAAAAAGTAATAACTCACATCCAACCGTCATTTAAAGTCAAAAGATTAAATGTTAAAATTTCATCAATATTGACCATTTTTTCAACGTTCGACTGGTCCGGGGTCATCGTTTTTCATCAGAAAATTGATTTTTTGGACTCTACCAAAAATGATTCAAAATGTCATTTGGATCGGGCCTCATGTTGAATAACCACTTTTTAAACCCTCACAGTGACCAAAACTGCCATTTTTACAGAGTTTTGCTTACTCAAAATCTTCAATTTTGACCAATTTCAGGCACAGAAATGACGTTAAACACACTTATTTTAGTTGAAAAAGTAATAACTCACATCCAACCGTCATTTAAAGTCAAAAGATTAAATGTTAAAATTTCATCAATATTGACCATTTTTTCAACGTTTGACTGGTCCGGGGTCATCGTTTTTCATCAGAAAATTGATTTTTTGGACTCTACCAAAAATGATTCAAAATGTCATTTGGATCGGGCCTCATGTTGAATAACCACTTTTTAAACCCTCACAGTGACCAAAACTGCCATTTTTACAGAGTTTTGCTTACTCAAAATCTTCAATTTTGACCAATTTCAGGCACAGAAATGACTTTAAACACACTTATTTTAGTTGAAAAAGTAATAACTCACATCCAACCGTCATTTAAAGTCAAAAGATTAAATGTTAAAATTTCATCAATATTGACCATTTTTTCAACGTTCGACTGGTCCGGGGTCATCGTTTTTCATCAGAAAATTGATTTTTTGGACTCTACCAAAAATGATTCAAAATGTCATTTGGATCGGGCCTCATGTTGAAGAACCACTTTTTAAACCCTCACAGTGACCAAAACTGCAATTTTTACAGAGTTTTGCTTACTCAAAATCTTCAATTTTGACCAATTTCAGGCACAGAAATGACTTTAAACACACTTATTTTAGTTGAAAAAGTAATAACTCACATCCAACCGTCATTTAAAGTCAAAAGATTAAATGTTAAAATTTCATCAATATTGACCATTTTTTCAACGTTCGACTGGTCCGGGGGTCATCGTTTTTCATCAGAAAATTGATTTTTTGGACTCTACCAAAAATGATTCAAAATGTCATTTTGATCGGGCCTCATGTTGAATAACCACTTTTTAAACCCTCACAGTGACCAAAACTGCCATTTTTACAGAGTTTTGCTTACTCAAAATCTTCAATTTTGACCAATTTCAGGCACAGAAATGACTTTAAACACACTTATTTTAGTTGAAAAAGTAATAACTCACATCCAACCGTCATTTAAAGTCAAAAGATTAAATGTTAAAATTTCATCAATATTGACCATTTTTTCAACGTTCGACTGGTCCGGGGTCATCGTTTTTCATCAGAAAATGGATTTTTTGGACTCTACCAAAAATGATTCAAAATGTCATTTGGATCGGGCCTCATGTTGAATACCCACTTTTTAATCCCTCACAGTGACCAAAACTGCCATTTTTACAGAGTTTTGCTTACTAAAAATCTTCAATTTTGACCAATTTCAGGCACAGAAATGACTTTAAACACACTTATTTTAGTTGAAAAAGTAATAACTCACATCCAACCGTCATTTAAAGTCAAAAGATTAAATGTTAAAATTTCATCAATATTGACCATTTTTTCAATGTTCGACTGGTCCGGGGTCATCGTTTTTCATCAGAAAATTGATTTTTTGGACTCTACCAAAAATGATTCAAAATGTCATTTTGATCTGGCCTCATGTTGAATAACCACTTTTTAAACCCTCACAGTGACCAAAACTGCCATTTTTACAGAGTTTTGCTTACTCAAAATCTTCAATTTTGACCAATTTCAGGCACAGAAATGACTTTAAACACACTTATTTTAGTTGAAAAAGTAATAACTCACATCCAACCGTCATTTAAAGTCAAAAGATTAAATGTTAAAATTTCATCAATATTGACCATTTTTTCAACGTTCGACTGGTCCGGGGTCATCGTTTTTCATCAGAAAATTGATTTTTTGGACTCTACCAAAAATGATTCAACATGTCATTTGGATCAGGCCTCATGTTGAATAACCACTTTTTAAACCCTCACAGTGACCAAAACTGCCATTTTTACAGTTTTGCTTACTCAAAATCTTCAATTTTGACCAATTTCAGGCACAGAAATGACTTTAAACACACTTATTTTAGTTGAAAAAGTAATAACTCACATCCAACCGTCATTTAAAGTCAAAAGATTAAATGTTAAAATTTCATCAATATTGACCATTTTTTCAACGTTCGACTGGTCCGGGGTCATCGTTTTTCATCAGAAAATTGATTTTTTGGACTCTACCAAAAATGATTCAAAATGTCATTTTGATCGGGCCTCATATTGAATAACCACTTTTTAAACCCTCACAGTGACCAAAACTGCCATTTTTACAGAGTTTTGCTTACTCAAAATCTTCAATTTTGACCAATTTCAGGCACAGAAATGACTTTAAACACACTTATTTTAGTTGAAAAAGTAATAACTCACATCCAACCGTCATTTAAAGTCAAAAGATTAAATGTTAAAATTTCATCAATATTGACCATTTTTTCAACGTTCGACTGGTCCGGGGTCATCGTTTTTCATCAGAAAATGGATTTTTTGGACTCTACCAAAAATGATTCAAAATGTCATTTGGATCGGGCCTCATGTTGAATAACCACTTTTTAAACCCTCACAGTGACCAAAACTGCCATTTTTACAAAGTTTTGCTTACTCAAAATCTTCAATTTTGACCAATTTAAGGCACAGAAATGACTTTAAACACACTTATTTTAGTTGAAAAAGTAATAACTCACATCCAACCGTCATTTAAAGTCAAAAGATTAAATGTTAAAATTTCATCAATATTGACCATTTTTTCAACGTTCGACTGGTCCGGGGTCATCGTTTTTCATCAGAAAATTGATTTTTTGGACTCTACCAAAAATGATTCAAAATGTCATTTGGATCGGGCCTCATGTTGAATAACCACTTTTTAAACCCTCACAGTGACCAAAACTGCAATTTTTACAGAGTTTTGCTTACTCAAAATCTTCAATTTTGACCAATTTCAGGCATAGAAATGACTTTAAACACACTTATTTTAGTTGAAAAAGTAATAACTCACATCCAACCGTCGTTTAAAGTCAAAAGATTAAATGTTAAAATTTCATCAATATTGACCATTTTTTCAACGTTCGACTGGTCCGGGGTCATCGTTTTTCATCAGAAAATTGATTTTTTGGACTCTACCAAAAATGATTCAAAATGTCATTTTGATTGGGCCTCATGTTGAATAACCACTTTTTAAACCCTCACAGTGACCAAAACTGCCATTTTTACAGAGTTTTGCTTACTCAAAATCTTCAATTTTGACCAATTTCAGGCACAGAAATGACTTTAAACACACTTATTTTAGTTGAAAAAGTAATAACTCACATCCAACCGTCATTTAAAGTCAAAAGATTAAATGTTAAAATTTCATCAATATTGACCATTTTTTCAACGTTCGACTGGTCCGGGGTCATCGTTTTTCATCAGAAAATGGATTTTTTGGACTCTACCAAAAATGATTCAACATGTCATTTGGATCGGGCCTCATGTTGAATAACCACTTTTTAAACCCTCACAGTGACCAAAACTGCCATTTTTACAGTTTTGCTTACTCAAAATCTTCAATTTTGACCAATTTCAGGCACAGAAATGACTTTAAACACACTTATTTTAGTTGAAAAAGTAATAACTCACATCCAACCGTCATTTAAAGTCAAAAGATTAAATGTTAAAATTTCATCAATATTGACCATTTTTTCAACGTTCGACTGGTCCGGGGTCATCGTTTTTCATCAGAAAATTGATTTTTTGGACTCTACCAAAAATGATTCAAAATGTCATTTGGATCGGGCCTCATGTTGAATAACCACTTTTTAATCCCTCACAGTGACCAAAACTGCCATTTTTACAGAGTTTTGCTTACTCAAAATCTTCAATTTTGACCAATTTCAGGCACAGAAATGACTTTAAACACACTTATTTTAGTTGAAAAAGTAATAACTCACATCCAACCGTCATTTAAAGTCAAAAGATTAAATGTTAAAATTTCATCAATATTGACCATTTTTTCAACGTTCGACTGGTCCGGGGTCATCGTTTTTCATCAGAAAATTGATTTTTTGGACTCTACCAAAAATGATTCAAAATGTCATTTTGATCGGGCCTCATATTGAATAACCACTTTTTAAACCCTCAAAGTGACCAAAACTGCCATTTTTACAGAGTTTTGCTTACTCAAAATCTTCAATTTTGACCAATTTCAGGCACAGAAATGACTTTAAACACACTTATTTTAGTTGAAAAAGTAATAACTCACATCCAACCGTCATTTAAAGTCAAAAGATTAAATGTTAAAATTTCATCAATATTGACCATTTTTTCAACGTTCGACTGGTCCGGGGTCATCGTTTTTCATCAGAAAATGGATTTTTTGGACTCTACCAAAAATGATTCAAAATGTCATTTGGATCGGGCCTCATGTTGAATAACCACTTTTTAAACCCTCACAGTGACCAAAACTGCCATTTTTACAAAGTTTTGCTTACTCAAAATCTTCAATTTTGACCAATTTCAGGCACAGAAATGACTTTAAACACACTTATTTTAGTTGAAAAAGTAATAACTCACATCCAACCGTCATTTAAAGTCAAAAGATTAAATGTTAAAATTTCATCAATATTGACCATTTTTTCAACGTTCGACTGGTCCGGGGTCATCGTTTTTCATCAGAAAATTGATTTTTTGGACTCTACCAAAAATGATTCAAAATGTCATTTGGATCGGGCCTCATGTTGAATAACCACTTTTTAAACCCTCACAGTGACCCAAACTGCAATTTTTACAGAGTTTTGCTTACTCAAAATCTTCAATTTTGACCAATTTCAGGCATAGAAATGACTTTAAACACACTTATTTTAGTTGAAA
Organism: Lissotriton vulgaris; assembly: GCF_964263255.1. Classification (NCBI taxonomy): domain Eukaryota; kingdom Metazoa; phylum Chordata; class Amphibia; order Caudata; family Salamandridae; genus Lissotriton; species Lissotriton vulgaris. Next base: position 8,662 of record NW_028243733.1, read on the forward strand.
AAGTAATAACTCACATCCAACCGTCATTTAAAGTCAAAAGATTAAATGTTAAAATTTCATCAATATTGACCATTTTTTCAACGTTCGACTGGTCCGGGGTCATCGTTTTTCATCAGAAAATTGATTTTTTGGACTCTACCAAAAATGATTCAAAATGTCATTTGGATCGGGCCTCATGTTGAATAACCACTTTTTAAACCCTCACAGTGACCAAAACTGCCATTTTTACAGAGTTTTGCTTACTCAAAATCTTCAATTTTGACCAATTTCAGGCACAGAAATGACGTTAAACACACTTATTTTAGTTGAAAAAGTAATAACTCACATCCAACCGTCATTTAAAGTCAAAAGATTAAATGTTAAAATTTCATCAATATTGACCATTTTTTCAACGTTTGACTGGTCCGGGGTCATCGTTTTTCATCAGAAAATTGATTTTTTGGACTCTACCAAAAATGATTCAAAATGTCATTTGGATCGGGCCTCATGTTGAATAACCACTTTTTAAACCCTCACAGTGACCAAAACTGCCATTTTTACAGAGTTTTGCTTACTCAAAATCTTCAATTTTGACCAATTTCAGGCACAGAAATGACTTTAAACACACTTATTTTAGTTGAAAAAGTAATAACTCACATCCAACCGTCATTTAAAGTCAAAAGATTAAATGTTAAAATTTCATCAATATTGACCATTTTTTCAACGTTCGACTGGTCCGGGGTCATCGTTTTTCATCAGAAAATTGATTTTTTGGACTCTACCAAAAATGATTCAAAATGTCATTTGGATCGGGCCTCATGTTGAAGAACCACTTTTTAAACCCTCACAGTGACCAAAACTGCAATTTTTACAGAGTTTTGCTTACTCAAAATCTTCAATTTTGACCAATTTCAGGCACAGAAATGACTTTAAACACACTTATTTTAGTTGAAAAAGTAATAACTCACATCCAACCGTCATTTAAAGTCAAAAGATTAAATGTTAAAATTTCATCAATATTGACCATTTTTTCAACGTTCGACTGGTCCGGGGTCATCGTTTTTCATCAGAAAATTGATTTTTTGGACTCTACCAAAAATGATTCAAAATGTCATTTTGATCGGGCCTCATGTTGAATAACCACTTTTTAAACCCTCACAGTGACCAAAACTGCCATTTTTACAGAGTTTTGCTTACTCAAAATCTTCAATTTTGACCAATTTCAGGCACAGAAATGACTTTAAACACACTTATTTTAGTTGAAAAAGTAATAACTCACATCCAACCGTCATTTAAAGTCAAAAGATTAAATGTTAAAATTTCATCAATATTGACCATTTTTTCAACGTTCGACTGGTCCGGGGTCATCGTTTTTCATCAGAAAATGGATTTTTTGGACTCTACCAAAAATGATTCAAAATGTCATTTGGATCGGGCCTCATGTTGAATACCCACTTTTTAATCCCTCACAGTGACCAAAACTGCCATTTTTACAGAGTTTTGCTTACTAAAAATCTTCAATTTTGACCAATTTCAGGCACAGAAATGACTTTAAACACACTTATTTTAGTTGAAAAAGTAATAACTCACATCCAACCGTCATTTAAAGTCAAAAGATTAAATGTTAAAATTTCATCAATATTGACCATTTTTTCAATGTTCGACTGGTCCGGGGTCATCGTTTTTCATCAGAAAATTGATTTTTTGGACTCTACCAAAAATGATTCAAAATGTCATTTTGATCTGGCCTCATGTTGAATAACCACTTTTTAAACCCTCACAGTGACCAAAACTGCCATTTTTACAGAGTTTTGCTTACTCAAAATCTTCAATTTTGACCAATTTCAGGCACAGAAATGACTTTAAACACACTTATTTTAGTTGAAAAAGTAATAACTCACATCCAACCGTCATTTAAAGTCAAAAGATTAAATGTTAAAATTTCATCAATATTGACCATTTTTTCAACGTTCGACTGGTCCGGGGTCATCGTTTTTCATCAGAAAATTGATTTTTTGGACTCTACCAAAAATGATTCAACATGTCATTTGGATCAGGCCTCATGTTGAATAACCACTTTTTAAACCCTCACAGTGACCAAAACTGCCATTTTTACAGTTTTGCTTACTCAAAATCTTCAATTTTGACCAATTTCAGGCACAGAAATGACTTTAAACACACTTATTTTAGTTGAAAAAGTAATAACTCACATCCAACCGTCATTTAAAGTCAAAAGATTAAATGTTAAAATTTCATCAATATTGACCATTTTTTCAACGTTCGACTGGTCCGGGGTCATCGTTTTTCATCAGAAAATTGATTTTTTGGACTCTACCAAAAATGATTCAAAATGTCATTTTGATCGGGCCTCATATTGAATAACCACTTTTTAAACCCTCACAGTGACCAAAACTGCCATTTTTACAGAGTTTTGCTTACTCAAAATCTTCAATTTTGACCAATTTCAGGCACAGAAATGACTTTAAACACACTTATTTTAGTTGAAAAAGTAATAACTCACATCCAACCGTCATTTAAAGTCAAAAGATTAAATGTTAAAATTTCATCAATATTGACCATTTTTTCAACGTTCGACTGGTCCGGGGTCATCGTTTTTCATCAGAAAATGGATTTTTTGGACTCTACCAAAAATGATTCAAAATGTCATTTGGATCGGGCCTCATGTTGAATAACCACTTTTTAAACCCTCACAGTGACCCAAACTGCAATTTTTACAGAGTTTTGCTTACTCAAAATCTTCAATTTTGACCAATTTCAGGCATAGAAATGACTTTAAACACACTTATTTTAGTTGAAAAAGTAATAACTCACATCCAACCGTCATTTAAAGTCAAAAGATTAAATGTTAAAATTTCATCAATATTGACCATTTTTTCAACGTTCGACTGGTCCGGGGTCATCGTTTTTCATCAGAAAATTGATTTTTTGGACTCTACCAAAAATGATTCAACATGTCATTTGGATCAGGCCTCATGTTGAATAACCACTTTTTAAACCCTCACAGTGACCAAAACTGCCATTTTTACAGTTTTGCTTACTCAAAATCTTCAATTTTGACCAATTTCAGGCACAGAAATGACTTTAAACACACTTATTTTAGTTGAAAAAGTAATAACTCACATCCAACCGTCATTTAAAGTCAAAAGATTAAATGTTAAAATTTCATCAATATTGACCATTTTTTCAACGTTCGACTGGTCCGGGGTCATCGTTTTTCATCAGAAAATGGATTTTTTGGACTCTACCAAAAATGATTCAAAATGTCATTTTGATCGGGCCTCATATTGAATAACCACTTTTTAAACCCTCACAGTGACCAAAACTGCCATTTTTACAGAGTTTTGCTTACTCAAAATCTTCAATTTTGACCAATTTCAGGCACAGAAATGACTTTAAACACACTTATTTTAGTTGAAAAAGTAATAACTCACATCCAACCGTCATTTAAAGTCAAAAGATTAAATGTTAAAATTTCATCAATATTGACCATTTTTTCAACGTTCGACTGGTCCGGGGTCATCGTTTTTCATCAGAAAATGGATTTTTTGGACTCTACCAAAAATGATTCAAAATGTCATTTGGATCGGGCCTCATGTTGAATAACCACTTTTTAAACCCTCACAGTGACCCAAACTGCAATTTTTACAGAGTTTTGCTTACTCAAAATCTTCAATTTTGACCAATTTCAGGCATAGAAATGACTTTAAACACACTTATTTTAGTTGAAAAAGTAATAACTCACATCCAACCGTCGTTTAAAGTCAAAAGATTAAATGTTAAAATTTCATCAATATTGACCATTTTTTCAACGTTCGACTGGTCCGGGGTCATCGTTTTTCATCAGAAAATTGATTTTTTGGACTCTACCAAAAATTATTCAAAATGTCATTTTGATTGGGCCTCATGTTGAATAACCACTTTTTAAACCCTCACAGTGACCAAAACTGCCATTTTTACAGAGTTTTGCTTACTCAAAATCTTCAATTTTGACCAATTTCAGGCACAGAAATGACTTTAAACACACTTATTTTAGTTGAAAAAGTAATAACTCACATCCAACCGTCATTTAAAGTCAAAAGATTAAATGTTAAAATTTCATCAATATTGACCATTTTTTCAACGTTCGACTGGTCCGGGGTCATCGTTTTTCATCAGAAAATTGATTTTTTGGACTCTACCAAAAATGATTCAAAATGTCATTTGGATCGGGCCTCATGTTGAATAACCACTTTTTAAACCCTCACAGTGACCAAAACTGCCATTTTTACAGAGTTTTGCTTACTCAAAATCTTCAATTTTGACCAATTTCAGGCACAGAAATGACGTTAAACACACTTATTTTAGTTGAAAAAGTAATAACTCACATCCAACCGTCATTTAAAGTCAAAAGATTAAATGTTAAAATTTCATCAATATTGACCATTTTTTCAACGTTTGACTGGTCCGGGGTCATCGTTTTTCATCAGAAAATTGATTTTTTGGACTCTACCAAAAATGATTCAAAATGTCATTTGGATCGGGCCTCATGTTGAATAACCACTTTTTAAACCCTCACAGTGACCAAAACTGCCATTTTTACAGAGTTTTGCTTACTCAAAATCTTCAATTTTGACCAATTTCAGGCACAGAAATGACTTTAAACACACTTATTTTAGTTGAAAAAGTAATAACTCACATCCAACCGTCATTTAAAGTCAAAAGATTAAATGTTAAAATTTCATCAATATTGACCATTTTTTCAACGTTCGACTGGTCCGGGGTCATCGTTTTTCATCAGAAAATTGATTTTTTGGACTCTACCAAAAATGATTCAAAATGTCATTTGGATCGGGCCTCATGTTGAATAACCACTTTTTAAACCCTCACAGTGACCCAAACTGCAATTTTTACAGAGTTTTGCTTACTCAAAATCTTCAATTTTGACCAATTTCAGGCATAGAAATGACTTTAAACACACTTATTTTAGTTGAAAAAGTAATAACTCACATCCAACCGTCGTTTAAAGTCAAAAGATTAAATGTTAAAATTTCATCAATATTGACCATTTTTTCAACGTTCGACTGGTCCGGGGTCATCGTTTTTCATCAGAAAATTGATTTTTTGGACTCTACCAAAAATGATTCAAAATGTCATTTTGATTGGGCCTCATGTTGAATAACCACTTTTTAAACCCTCACAGTGACCAAAACTGCCATTTTTACAGAGTTTTGCTTACTCAAAATCTTCAATTTTGACCAATTTCAGGCACAGAAATGACTTTAAACACACTTATTTTAGTTGAAAAAGTAATAACTCACATCCAACCGTCATTTAAAGTCAAAAGATTAAATGTTAAAATTTCATCAATATTGACCATTTTTTCAACGTTCGACTGGTCCGGGGTCATCGTTTTTCATCAGAAAATTGATTTTTTGGACTCTACCAAAAATGATTCAAAATGTCATTTGGATCGGGCCTCATGTTGAATAACCACTTTTTAAACCCTCACAGTGACCAAAACTGCCATTTTTACAGAGTTTTGCTTACTCAAAATCTTCAATTTTGACCAATTTCAGGCACAGAAATGACGTTAAACACACTTATTTTAGTTGAAAAAGTAATAACTCACATCCAACCGTCATTTAAAGTCAAAAGATTAAATGTTAAAATTTCATCAATATTGACCATTTTTTCAACGTTTGACTGGTCCGGGGTCATCGTTTTTCATCAGAAAATTGATTTTTTGGACTCTACCAAAAATGATTCAAAATGTCATTTGGATCGGGCCTCATGTTGAATAACCACTTTTTAAACCCTCACAGTGACCAAAACTGCCATTTTTACAGAGTTTTGCTTACTCAAAATCTTCAATTTTGACCAATTTCAGGCACAGAAATGACTTTAAACACACTTATTTTAGTTGAAAAAGTAATAACTCACATCCAACCGTCATTTAAAGTCAAAAGATTAAATGTTAAAATTTCATCAATATTGAGCATTTTTTCAACGTTCGACTGGTCCGGGGTCATCGTTTTTCATCAGAAAATTGATTTTTTGGACTCTACCAAAAATGATTCAAAATGTCATTTGGATCGGGCCTCATGTTGAAGAACCACTTTTTAAACACTCACAGTGACCAAAACTGCCATTTTTACAGTTTTGCTTACTCAAAATCTTCAATTTTGACCAATTTCAGGCACAGAAATGACTTTAAACACACTTATTTTAGTTGAAAAAGTAATAACTCACATCCAACCGTCATTTAAAGTCAAAAGATTAAATGTTAAAATTTCATCAATATTGACCATTTTTTCAACGTTCGACTGGTCCGGGGTCATCGTTTTTCATCAGAAAATGGATTTTTTGGACTCTACCAAAAATGATTCAAAATGTCATTTGGATCGGGCCTCATGTTGAATACCCACTTTTTAATCCCTCACAGTGACCAAAACTGCCATTTTTACAGAGTTTTGCTTACTAAAAATCTTCAATTTTGACCAATTTCAGGCACAGAAATGACTTTAAACACACTTATTTTAGTTGAAAAAGTAATAACTCACATCCAACCGTCATTTAAAGTCAAAAGATTAAATGTTAAAATTTCATCAATATTGACCATTTTTTCAATGTTCGACTGGTCCGGGGTCATCGTTTTTCATCAGAAAATTGATTTTTTGGACTCTACCAAAAATGATTCAAAATGTCATTTTGATCTGGCCTCATGTTGAATAACCACTTTTTAAACCCTCACAGTGACCAAAACTGCCATTTTTACAGAGTTTTGCTTACTCAAAATCTTCAATTTTGACCAATTTCAGGCACAGAAATGACTTTAAACACACTTATTTTAGTTGAAAAAGTAATAACTCACATCCAACCGTCATTTGAAGTCAAAAGATTAAATGTTAAAATTTCATCAATATTGACCATTTTTTCAACGTTCGACTGGTCCGGGGTCATCGTTTTTCATCAGAAAATTGATTTTTTGGACTCTACCAAAAATGATTCAACATGTCATTTGGATCAGGCCTCATGTTGAATAACCACTTTTTAAACCCTCACAGTGACCAAAACTGCCATTTTTACAGTTTTGCTTACTCAAAATCTTCAATTTTGACCAATTTCAGGCACAGAAATGACTTTAAACACACTTATTTTAGTTGAAAAAGTAATAACTCACATCCAACCGTCATTTAAAGTCAAAAGATTAAATGTTAAAATTTCATCTATATTGACCATTTTTTCAACGTTCGACTGGTCCGGGGTCATCGTTTTTCATCAGAAAATTGATTTTTTGGACTCTACCAAAAATGATTCAAAATGTCATTTGGATCGGGCCTCATGTTGAATAACCACTTTTTAAACCCTCACAGTGACCAAAATTGCCATTTTTACAGAGTTTTGCTTACCCAAAATCTTCAATTTTGACCAATTTCAGGCACAGAAATGACTTTAAACACACTTATTTTAGTTGAAAAAGTAATAACTCACATCCAACCGTCATTTAAAGTCAAAAGATTAAATGTTAAAATTTCATCAATATTGACCATTTTTTCAACGTTCGACTGGTCCGGGGTCATCGTTTTTCATCAGAAAATTGATTTTTTGGACTCTACCAAAAATGATTCAAAATGTCATTTTGATCGGGCCTCATGTTGAATAACCACTTTTTAAACCCTCACAGTGACCAAAACTGCCATTTTTACAGAGTTTTGCTTACTGAAAATCTTCAATTTTGACCAATTTCAGGCACAGAAATGACTTTAAACACACTTATTTTAGTTGAAAAAGTAATAACTCACATCCAACCGTCAGTTAAAGTCAAAAGATTAAATGTTAAAATTTCATCAATATTGACCATTTTTTCAACGTTCGACTGGTCCGGGGTCATCGTTTTTCATCAGAAAATGGATTTTTTGGACTCTACCAAAAATGATTCAAAATTTCATTTGGATCGGGCCTCATGTTGAATAACCACTTTTTAAACCCTCACAGTGACCAAAACTGCCATTTTTACAGAGTTTTGCTTACTCAAAATCTTCAATTTTGACCAATTTCAGGCACAGAAATGACTTTAAACACTCTTATTTTAGTTGAAAAAGTAATAACTCACATCCAACCGTCATTTAAAGTCAAAAGATTAAATGTTAAAATTTCATCAATATTGACCATTTTTTCAACGTTCGACTGGTCCGGGGTCATCGTTTTTCATCAGAAAATTGATTTTTTGGACTCTACCAAAAATGATTCAAAATGTCATTTGGATCGGGCCTCATGTTGAATTACCACTTTTTAAACCCTCACAGTGACCAAAACTGCCATTTTTACAGAGTTTTGCTTACTCAAAATCTTCAATTTTGACCAATTTCAGGCACAGAAATGACTTTAAACACACTTATTTTAGTTGAAAAAGTAATAACTCACATCCAACCATCATTTAAAGTCAAAAGATTAAATGTTAAAATTTCATCAATATTGACCATTTTTTCAACGTTCGACTGGTCCGGGGTCATCGTTTTTCATCAGAAAATGGATTTTTTGGACTCTACCAAAAATGATTCAACATGTCATTTGGATCAGGCCTCATGTTGAATAACCACTTTTTAAACCCTCACAGTGACCAAAACTGCCATTTTTACAGTTTTGCTTACTCAAAATCTTCAATTTTGACCAATTTCAGGCACAGAAATGACTTTAAACACACTTATTTTAGTTGAAAAAGTAATAACTCACATCCAACCGTCATTTAAAGTCAAAAGATTAAATGTTAAAATTTCATCAATATTGACCATTTTTTCAACGTTCGACTGGTCCGGGGTCATCGTTTTTCATCAGAAAATGGATTTTTTGGACTCTACCAAAAATGATTCAAAATGTCATTTGGATCGGGCCTCATGTTGAATAACCACTTTTTAAACCCTCACAGTGACCAAAACTGCCATTTTTACAGAGTTTTGCTTACTCAAAATCTTCAATTTTGACCAATTTCAGGCACAGAAATGACTTTAAACACACTTATTTTAGTTGAAAAAGTAATAACTCACATCCAACCGTCATTTAAAGTCAAAAGACTAAATGTTAAAATTTCATCAATATTGACAATTTTTTCAACGTTCGACTGGTCCGGGGTCATCGTTTTTCATCAGAAAATTGATTTTTTGGACTCTACCAAAAATGATTCAAAATGTCATTTTGATCGGGCCTCATGTTGAATAACCACTTTTTAAACCCTCACAGTGACCAAAACTGCCATTTTTACAGAGTTTTGCTTACTCAAAATCTTCAATTTTGACCAATTTCAGGCACAGAAATGACTTTAAACACACTTATTTTAGTTGAAAAAGTATTAACTCACATCCAACCGTCATTTAAAGTCAAAAGATTAAATGTTAAAATTTCATCAATATTGACCATTTTTTCAACGTTCGACTGGTCCGGGGTCATCGTTTTTCATCAGAAAATGGATTTTTTGGACTCTACCAAAAATGATAAAAAATGTCATTTGGATCGGGCCTCATGTTGAATAACCACTTTTTAAACCCTCACAGTGACCAAAACTGCCATTTTTACAGAGTTTTGCTTACTCAAAATCTTCAATTTTGACCAATTTCAGGCACAGAAATGACTTTAAACACACTTATTTTAGTTGAAAAAGTAATAACTCACATCCAACCGTCATTTAAAGTCAAAAGATTAAATGTTAAAATTTCATCAATATTGACCATTTTTTCAACGTTCGACTGGTCCGGGGTCATCGTTTTTCATCAGAAAATTGATTTTTTGGACTCTACCAAAAATGATTCAAAATGTCATTTGGATCGGGCCTCATGTTGAATAACCACTTTTTAAACCCTCACAAGGACCAAAACTGCAATTTTTACAGAGTTTTGCTTACTCAAAATCTTCAATTTTGACCAATTTCAGGCACAGAAATGACTTTAAACACACTTATTTTAGTTGAAAAAGTAATAACTCACATCCAACCGTCATTTAAAGTCAAAAGATTAAATGTTAAAATTTCATCAATATTGACCATTTTTTCAACGTTCGACTGGTCCAGGGTCATCGTTTTTCATCAGAAAATTGATTTTTTGGACTCTACCAAAAATGATTCAAAATGTCATTTTGATCGGGCCTCATGTTGAATAACCACTTTTTAAACCCTCACAGTGACCAAAACTGCCATTTTTACAGAGTTTTGCTTACTCAAAATCTTCAATTTTGACCAATTTCAGGCACAGAAATGACTTTAAACACACTTATTTTAGTTGAAAAAGTAATAACTCACATCCAACCATCATTTAAAGTCAAAAGATTAAATGTTAAAATTTCATCAATATTGACAATTTTTTCAACGTTCGACTGGTCCGGGGTCATCGTTTTTCATCAGAAAATTGATTTTTTGGACTCTACCAAAAATGATTCAAAATGTCATTTGGATCGGGCCTCATGTTGAATAACCACTTTTTAAACCCTCACAGTGACCAAAACTGCCATTTTTACAGTTTTGCTTACTCAAAATCTTCAATTTTGACCAATTTCAGGCACAGAAATGACTTTAAACACACTTATTTTAGTTGAAAAAGTAATAACTCACATCCAACCGTCATTTAAAGTCAAAAGATTAAATGTTAAAATTTCATCAATATTGACCATTTTTTCAACGTTCGACTGGTCCGGGGTCATCGTTTTTCATCAGAAAATTGATTTTTTGGACTCTACCAAAAATGATTCAAAATGTCATTTTGATCGGGCCTCATGTTGAATAACCACTTTTTAAACCCTCACAGTGACCAAAACTGCCATTTTTACAGAGTTTTGCTTACTCAAAATCTTCGATTTTGACCAATTTCAGGCACAGAAATGACTTTAAACACACTTATTTTAGTTGAAAAAGTAATAACTCACATCCAACCGTCATTTAAAGTCAAAAGATTAAATGTTAAAATTTCATCAATATTGACCATTTTTTCAACGTTCGACTGGTCCGGGGTCATCGTTTTTCATCAGAAAATGGATTTTTTGGACTCTACCAAAAATGATTCAAAATGTCATTTGGATCGGGCCTCATGTTGAATAACCACTTTTTAAACCCTCACAGTGACCAAAACTGCAATTTTTACAGAGTTTTGCTTACTCAAAATCTTCCATTTTGACCAATTTCAGGCACAGAAATGACTTTAAACACACTTATTTTAGTTGAAAAAGTAATAACTCACATCCAACCGTCATTTAAAGTCAAAAGATTAAATGTTAAAATTTCATCAATATTGACCATTTTTTCAACGTTCGACTGGTCCGGGGTCATCGTTTTTCATCAGAAAATTGATTTTTTGGACTCTACCAAAAATGATTCAAAATGTCATTTGGATCGGGCCTCATGTTGAATAACCACTTTTTAAACCCTCACAGTGACCAAAATTGCCATTTTTACAGAGTTTTGCTTACTCAAAATCTTCAATTTTGACCAATTTCAGGCACAGAAATGACTTTAAACACACTTATTTTAGTTGAAAAAGTAATAACTCACATCCAACCGTCATTTAAAGTCAAAAGATTAAATGTTAAAATTTCATCAATATTGACCATTTTTTCAACGTTCGACTGGTCCGGGGTCATCGTTTTTCATCAGAAAATTGATTTTTTGGACTCTACCAAAAATGATTCAAAATGTCATTTGGATCGGGCCTCATGTTGAATAACCACTTTTTAAACCCTCACAGTGACCAAAACTGCCATTTTTACAGAGTTTTGCTTACTCAAAATCTTCAATTTTGACCAATTTCAGGCACAGAAATGACTTTAAACACACTTATTTTAGTTGAAAAAGTAATAACTCACATCCAACCGTCATTTAAAGTCAAAAGATTAAATGTTAAAATTTCATCAATATTGACCATTTTTTCAACGTTTGACTGGTCCGGGGTCATCGTTTTTCATCAGAAAATTGATTTTTTGGACTCTACCAAAAATGATTCAAAATGTCATTTGGATCGGGCCTCATGTTGAATAACCACTTTTTAAACCCTCACAGTGACCAAAACTGCCATTTTTACAGAGTTTTGCTTACTCAAAATCTTCAATTTTGACCAATTTCAGGCACAGAAATGACTTTAAACACACTTATTTTAGTTGAAAAAGTAATAACTCACATCCAACCGTCATTTAAAGTCAAAAGATTAAATGTTAAAATTTCATCAATATTGACCATTTTTTCAACGTTCGACTGGTCCGGGGTCATCGTTTTTCATCAGAAAATGGATTTTTTGGACTCTACCAAAAATGATTCAAAATGTCATTTGGATCGGGCCTCATGTTGAATAACCACTTTTTAAACCCTCACAGTGACCAAAACTGCCATTTTTACAAAGTTTTGCTTACTCAAAATCTTCAATTTTGACCAATTTCAGGCACAGAAATGACTTTAAACACACTTATTTTAGTTGAAAAAGTAATAACTCACATCCAACCGTCATTTAAAGTCAAAAGATTAAATGTTAAAATGTCATCAATATTGACCATTTTTTCAACGTTCGACTGGTCCGGGGTCATCGTTTTTCATCAGAAAATTGATTTTTTGGACTCTACCAAAAATGATTCAAAATGTCATTTGGATCGGGCCTCATGTTGAATAACCACTTTTTAAACCCTCACAGTGACCCAAACTGCAATTTTTACAGAGTTTTGCTTACTCAAAATCTTCAATTTTGACCAATTTCAGGCATAGAAATGACTTTAAACACACTTATTTTAGTTGAAAAAGTAATAACTCACATCCAACCGTCGTTTAAAGTCAAAAGATTAAATGTTAAAATTTCATCAATATTGACCATTTTTTCAACGTTCGACTGGTCCGGGGTCATCGTTTTTCATCAGAAAATTGATTTTTTGGACTCTACCAAAAATGATTCAAAATGTCATTTTGATTGGGCCTCATGTTGAATAACCACTTTTTAAACCCTCACAGTGACCAAAACTGCCATTTTTACAGAGTTTTGCTTACTCAAAATCTTCAATTTTGACCAATTTCAGGCACAGAAATGACTTTAAACACACTTATTTTAGTTGAAAAAGTAATAACTCACATCCAACCGTCATTTAAAGTCAAAAGATTAAATGTTAAAATTTCATCAATATTGACCATTTTTTCAACGTTCGACTGGTCCGGGGTCATCGTTTTTCATCAGAAAATTGATTTTTTGGACTCTACCAAAAATGATTCAAAATGTCATTTGGATCGGGCCTCATGTTGAATAACCACTTTTTAAACCCTCACAGTGACCAAAACTGCCATTTTTACAGAGTTTTGCTTACTCAAAATCTTCAATTTTGACCAATTTCAGGCACAGAAATGACGTTAAACACACTTATTTTAGTTGAAAAAGTAATAACTCACATCCAACCGTCATTTAAAGTCAAAAGATTAAATGTTAAAATTTCATCAATATTGACCATTTTTTCAACGTTTGACTGGTCCGGGGTCATCGTTTTTCATCAGAAAATTGATTTTTTGGACTCTACCAAAAATGATTCAAAATGTCATTTGGATCGGGCCTCATGTTGAATAACCACTTTTTAAACCCTCACAGTGACCAAAACTGCCATTTTTACAGAGTTTTGCTTACTCAAAATCTTCAATTTTGACCAATTTCAGGCACAGAAATGACTTTAAACACACTTATTTTAGTTGAAAAAGTAATAACTCACATCCAACCGTCATTTAAAGTCAAAAGATTAAATGTTAAAATTTCATCAATATTGACCATTTTTTCAACGTTCGACTGGTCCGGGGTCATCGTTTTTCATCAGAAAATTGATTTTTTGGACTCTACCAAAAATGATTCAAAATGTCATTTGGATCGGGCCTCATGTTGAAGAACCACTTTTTAAACCCTCACAGTGACCAAAACTGCAATTTTTACAGAGTTTTGCTTACTCAAAATCTTCAATTTTGACCAATTTCAGGCACAGAAATGACTTTAAACACACTTATTTTAGTTGAAAAAGTAATAACTCACATCCAACCGTCATTTAAAGTCAAAAGATTAAATGTTAAAATTTCATCAATATTGACCATTTTTTCAACGTTCGACTGGTCCGGGGTCATCGTTTTTCATCAGAAAATTGATTTTTTGGACTCTACCAAAAATGATTCAAAATGTCATTTTGATCGGGCCTCATGTTGAATAACCACTTTTTAAACCCTCACAGTGACCAAAACTGCCATTTTTACAGAGTTTTGCTTACTCAAAATCTTCAATTTTGACCAATTTCAGGCACAGAAATGACTTTAAACACACTTATTTTAGTTGAAAAAGTAATAACTCACATCCAACCGTCATTTAAAGTCAAAAGATTAAATGTTAAAATTTCATCAATATTGACCATTTTTTTAACGTTCGACTGGTCCGGGGTCATCGTTTTTCATCAGAAAATGGATTTTTTGGACTCTACCAAAAATGATTCAACATGTCATTTGGATCAGGCCTCATGTTGAATAACCACTTTTTAAACACTCACAGTGACCAAAACTGCCATTTTTACAGTTTTGCTTACTCAAAATCTTCAATTTTGACCAATTTCAGGCACAGAAATGACTTTAAACACACTTATTTTAGTTGAAAAAGTAATAACTCACATCCAACCGTCATTTAAAGTCAAAAGATTAAATGTTAAAATTTCATCAATATTGACCATTTTTTCAACGTTCGACTGGTTCGGGGTCATCGTTTTTCATCAGAAAATGGATTTTTTGGACTCTACCAAAAATGATTCAAAATGTCATTTGGATCGGGCCTCATGTTGAATACCCACTTTTTAATCCCTCACAGTGACCAAAACTGCCATTTTTACAGAGTTTTGCTTACTAAAAATCTTCAATTTTGACCAATTTCAGGCACAGAAATGACTTTAAACACACTTATTTTAGTTGAAAAAGTAATAACTCACATCCAACCGTCATTTAAAGTCAAAAGATTAAATGTTAAAATTTCATCAATATTGACCATTTTTTCAATGTTCGACTGGTCCGGGGTCATCGTTTTTCATCAGAAAATTGATTTTTTGGACTCTACCAAAAATGATTCAAAATGTCATTTTGATCTGGCCTCATGTTGAATAACCACTTTTTAAACCCTCACAGTGACCAAAACTGCCATTTTTACAGAGTTTTGCTTACTCAAAATCTTCAATTTTGACCAATTTCAGGCACAGAAATGACTTTAAACACACTTATTTTAGTTGAAAAAGTAATAACTCACATCCAACCGTCATTTAAAGTCAAAAGATTAAATGTTAAAATTTCATCAATATTGACCATTTTTTCAACGTTCGACTGGTCCGGGGTCATCGTTTTTCATCAGAAAATTGATTTTTTGGACTCTACCAAAAATGATTCAACATGTCATTTGGATCAGGCCTCATGTTGAATAACCACTTTTTAAACCCTCACAGTGACCAAAACTGCCATTTTTACAGTTTTGCTTACTCAAAATCTTCAATTTTGACCAATTTCAGGCACAGAAATGACTTTAAACACACTTATTTTAGTTGAAAAAGTAATAACTCACATCCAACCGTCATTTAAAGTCAAAAGATTAAATGTTAAAATTTCATCTATATTGACCATTTTTTCAACGTTCGACTGGTCCGGGGTCATCGTTTTTCATCAGAAAATTGATTTTTTGGACTCTACCAAAAATGATTCAAAATGTCATTTGGATCGGGCCTCATGTTGAATAACCACTTTTTAAACCCTCACAGTGACCAAAATTGCCATTTTTACAGAGTTTTGCTTACCCAAAATCTTCAATTTTGACCAATTTCAGGCACAGAAATGACTTTAAACACACTTATTTTAGTTGAAAAAGTAATAACTCACATCCAACCGTCATTTAAAGTCAAAAGATTAAATGTTAAAATTTCATCAATATTGACCATTTTTTCAACGTTCGACTGGTCCGGGGTCATCGTTTTTCATCAGAAAATTGATTTTTTGGACTCTACCAAAAATGATTCAAAATGTCATTTTGATCGGGCCTCATGTTGAATAACCACTTTTTAAACCCTCACAGTGACCAAAACTGCCATTTTTACAGAGTTTTGCTTACTGAAAATCTTCAATTTTGACCAATTTCAGGCACAGAAATGACTTTAAACACACTTATTTTAGTTGAAAAAGTAATAACTCACATCCAACCGTCAGTTAAAGTCAAAAGATTAAATGTTAAAATTTCATCAATATTGACCATTTTTTCAACGTTCGACTGGTCCGGGGTCATCGTTTTTCATCAGAAAATGGATTTTTTGGACTCTACCAAAAATGATTCAAAATGTCATTTGGATCGGGCCTCATGTTGAATAACCACTTTTTAAACCCTCACAGTGACCAAAACTGCCATTTTTACAGAGTTTTGCTTACTCAAAATCTTCAATTTTGACCAATTTCAGGCACAGAAATGACTTTAAACACTCTTATTTTAGTTGAAAAAGTAATAACTCACATCCAACCGTCATTTAAAGTCAAAAGATTAAATGTTAAAATTTCATCAATATTGACCATTTTTTCAACGTTCGACTGGTCCGGGGTCATCGTTTTTCATCAGAAAATTGATTTTTTGGACTCTACCAAAAATGATTCAAAATGTCATTTGGATCGGGCCTCATGTTGAATTACCACTTTTTAAACCCTCACAGTGACCAAAACTGCCATTTTTACAGAGTTTTGCTTACTCAAAATCTTCAATTTTGACCAATTTCAGGCACAGAAATGACTTTAAACACACTTATTTTAGTTGAAAAAGTAATAACTCACATCCAACCATCATTTAAAGTCAAAAGATTAAATGTTAAAATTTCATCAATATTGACCATTTTTTCAACGTTCGACTGGTCCGGGGTCATCGTTTTTCATCAGAAAATGGATTTTTTGGACTCTACCAAAAATGATTCAACATGTCATTTGGATCAGGCCTCATGTTGAATAACCACTTTTTAAACCCTCACAGTGACCAAAACT
Organism: Lissotriton vulgaris; assembly: GCF_964263255.1. Classification (NCBI taxonomy): domain Eukaryota; kingdom Metazoa; phylum Chordata; class Amphibia; order Caudata; family Salamandridae; genus Lissotriton; species Lissotriton vulgaris. Next base: position 25,658 of record NW_028243733.1, read on the forward strand.
GCCATTTTTACAGTTTTGCTTACTCAAAATCTTCAATTTTGACCAATTTCAGGCACAGAAATGACTTTAAACACACTTATTTTAGTTGAAAAAGTAATAACTCACATCCAACCGTCATTTAAAGTCAAAAGATTAAATGTTAAAATTTCATCAATATTGACAATTTTTTCAACGTTCGACTGGTCCGGGGTCATCGTTTTTCATCAGAAAATGGATTTTTTGGACTCTACCAAAAATGATTCAAAATGTCATTTGGATCGGGCCTCATGTTGAATAACCACTTTTTAAACCCTCACAGTGACCAAAACTGCCATTTTTACAGAGTTTTGCTTACTCAAAATCTTCAATTTTGACCAATTTCAGGCACAGAAATGACTTTAAACACACTTATTTTAGTTGAAAAAGTAATAACTCACATCCAACCGTCATTTAAAGTCAAAAGATTAAATGTTAAAATTTCATCAATATTGACAATTTTTTCAACGTTCGACTGGTCCGGGGTCATCGTTTTTCATCAGAAAATTGATTTTTTGGACTCTACCAAAAATGATTCAAAATGTCATTTTGATCGGGCCTCATGTTGAATAACCACTTTTTAAACCCTCACAGTGACCAAAACTGCCATTTTTACAGAGTTTTGCTTACTCAAAATCTTCAATTTTGACCAATTTCAGGCACAGAAATGACTTTAAACACACTTATTTTAGTTGAAAAAGTATTAACTCACATCCAACCGTCATTTAAAGTCAAAAGATTAAATGTTAAAATTTCATCAATATTGACCATTTTTTCAACGTTGGACTGGTCCGGGGTCATCGTTTTTCATCAGAAAATGGATTTTTTGGACTCTACCAAAAATGATAAAAAATGTCATTTGGATCGGGCCTCATGTTGAATAACCACTTTTTAAACCCTCACAGTGACCAAAACTGCCATTTTTACAGAGTTTTGCTTACTCAAAATCTTCAATTTTGACCAATTTCAGGCACAGAAATGACTTTAAACACACTTATTTTAGTTGAAAAAGTAATAACTCACATCCAACCGTCATTTAAAGTCAAAAGATTAAATGTTAAAATTTCATCAATATTGACCATTTTTTCAACGTTCGACTGGTCCGGGGTCATCGTTTTTCATCAGAAAATTGATTTTTTGGACTCTACCAAAAATGATTCAAAATGTCATTTGGATCGGGCCTCATGTTGAATAACCACTTTTTAAACCCTCACAAGGACCAAAACTGCAATTTTTACAGAGTTTTGCTTACTCAAAATCTTCAATTTTGACCAATTTCAGGCACAGAAATGACTTTAAACACACTTATTTTAGTTGAAAAAGTAATAACTCACATCCAACCGTCATTTAAAGTCAAAAGATTAAATGTTAAAATTTCATCAATATTGACCATTTTTTCAACGTTCGACTGGTCCAGGGTCATCGTTTTTCATCAGAAAATTGATTTTTTGGACTCTACCAAAAATGATTCAAAATGTCATTTTGATCGGGCCTCATGTTGAATAACCACTTTTTAAACCCTCACAGTGACCAAAACTGCCATTTTTACAGAGTTTTGCTTACTCAAAATCTTCAATTTTGACCAATTTCAGGCACAGAAATGACTTTAAACACACTTATTTTAGTTGAAAAAGTAATAACTCACATCCAACCATCATTTAAAGTCAAAAGATTAAATGTTAAAATTTCATCAATATTGACAATTTTTTCAACGTTCGACTGGTCCGGGGTCATCGTTTTTCATCAGAAAATTGATTTTTTGGACTCTACCAAAAATGATTCAAAATGTCATTTGGATCGGGCCTCATGTTGAATAACCACTTTTTAAACCCTCACAGTGACCAAAACTGCCATTTTTACAGTTTTGCTTACTCAAAATCTTCAATTTTGACCAATTTCAGGCACAGAAATGACTTTAAACACACTTATTTTAGTTGAAAAAGTAATAACTCACATCCAACCGTCATTTAAAGTCAAAAGATTAAATGTTAAAATTTCATCAATATTGACCATTTTTTCAACGTTCGACTGGTCCGGGGTCATCGTTTTTCATCAGAAAATTGATTTTTTGGACTCTACCAAAAATGATTCAAAATGTCATTTTGATCGGGCCTCATGTTGAATAACCACTTTTTAAACCCTCACAGTGACCAAAACTGCCATTTTTACAGAGTTTTGCTTACTCAAAATCTTCGATTTTGACCAATTTCAGGCACAGAAATGACTTTAAACACACTTATTTTAGTTGAAAAAGTAATAACTCACATCCAACCGTCATTTAAAGTCAAAAGATTAAATGTTAAAATTTCATCAATATTGACCATTTTTTCAACGTTCGACTGGTCCGGGGTCATCGTTTTTCATCAGAAAATGGATTTTTTGGACTCTACCAAAAATGATTCAAAATGTCATTTGGATCGGGCCTCATGTTGAATAACCACTTTTTAAACCCTCACAGTGACCAAAACTGCAATTTTTACAGAGTTTTGCTTACTCAAAATCTTCAATTTTGACCAATTTCAGGCACAGAAATGACTTTAAACACACTTATTTTAGTTGAAAAAGTAATAACTCACATCCAACCGTCATTTAAAGTCAAAAGATTAAATGTTAAAATTTCATCAATATTGACCATTTTTTCAACGTTCGACTGGTCCGGGGTCATCGTTTTTCATCAGAAAATTGATTTTTTGGACTCTACCAAAAATGATTCAAAATGTCATTTGGATCGGGCCTCATGTTGAATAACCACTTTTTAAACCCTCACAGTGACCAAAATTGCCATTTTTACAGAGTTTTGCTTACTCAAAATCTTCAATTTTGACCAATTTCAGGCACAGAAATGACTTTAAACACACTTATTTTAGTTGAAAAAGTAATAACTCACATCCAACCGTCATTTAAAGTCAAAAGATTAAATGTTAAAATTTCATCAATATTGACCATTTTTTCAACGTTCGACTGGTCCGGGGTCATCGTTTTTCATCAGAAAATTGATTTTTTGGACTCTACCAAAAATGATTCAAAATGTCATTTGGATCGGGCCTCATGTTGAATAACCACTTTTTAAACCCTCACAGTGACCAAAACTGCCATTTTTACAGAGTTTTGCTTACTCAAAATCTTCAATTTTGACCAATTTCAGGCACAGAAATGACTTTAAACACACTTATTTTAGTTGAAAAAGTAATAACTCACATCCAACCGTCATTTAAAGTCAAAAGATTAAATGTTAAAATTTCATCAATATTGACCATTTTTTCAACGTTCGACTGGTCCGGGGTCATCGTTTTTCATCAGAAAATTGATTTTTTGGACTCTACCAAAAATGATTCAAAATGTCATTTGGATCGGGCCTCATGTTGAATAACCACTTTTTAAACCCTCACAGTGACCAAAACTGCCATTTTTACAGAGTTTTGCTTACTCAAAATCTTCAATTTTGACCAATTTCAGGCACAGAAATGACTTTAAACACACTTATTTTAGTTGAAAAAGTAATAACTCACATCCAACCGTCATTTAAAGTCAAAAGATTAAATGTTAAAATTTCATCAATATTGACCATTTTTTCAACGTTCGACTGGTCCGGGGTCATCGTTTTTCATCAGAAAATTGATTTTTTGGACTCTACCAAAAATGATTCAAAATGTCATTTGGATCGGGCCTCATGTTGAATAACCACTTTTTAATCCCTCACAGTGACCAAAACTGCCATTTTTACAGAGTTTTGCTTACTCAAAATCTTCAATTTTGACCAATTTCAGGCACAGAAATGACTTTAAACACACTTATTTTAGTTGAAAAAGTAATAACTCACATCCAACCGTCATTTAAAGTCAAAAGATTAAATGTTAAAATTTCATCAATATTGACCATTTTTTCAACGTTCGACTGGTCCGGGGTCATCGTTTTTCATCAGAAAATTGATTTTTTGGACTCTACCAAAAATGATTCAAAATGTCATTTGGATCGGGCCTCATGTTGAATAACCACTTTTTAAACCCTCACAGTGACCAAAATTGCCATTTTTACAGAGTTTTGCTTACTCAAAATCTTCAATTTTGACCAATTTCAGGCACAGAAATGACTTTAAACACACTTATTTTAGTTGAAAAAGTAATAACTCACATCCAACCGTCATTTAAAGTCAAAAAATTAAATGTTAAAATTTCATCTATATTGACCATTTTTTCAACGTTCGACTGGTCCGGGGTCATCGTTTTTCATCAGAAAATTGATTTTTTGGACTCTACCAAAAATGATTCAAAATGTCATTTGGATCGGGCCTCATGTTGAATAACCACTTTTTAAACCCTCACAGTGACCAAAATTGCCATTTTTACAGAGTTTTGCTTACTCAAAATCTTCAATTTTGACCAATTTCAGGCACAGAAATGACTTTAAACACACTTATTTTAGTTGAAAAAGTAATAACTCACATCCAACCGTCATTTAAAGTCAAAAGATTAAATGTTAAAATTTCATCTATATTGACCATTTTTTCAACGTTCGACTGGTCCGGGGTCATCGTTTTTCATCAGAAAATTGATTTTTTGGACTCTACCAAAAATGATTCAAAATGTCATTTGGATCGGGCCTCATGTTGAATAACCACTTTTTAAACCCTCACAGTGACCAAAATTGCCATTTTTACAGAGTTTTGCTTACTCAAAATCTTCAATTTTGACCAATTTCAGGCACAGAAATGACTTTAAACACACTTATTTTAGTTGAAAAAGTAATAACTCACATCCAACCATCATTTAAAGTCAAAAGATTAAATGTTAAAATTTCATCAATATTGACCATTTTTTCAACGTTCGACTGGTCCGGGGTCATCGTTTTTCATCAGAAAATTGATTTTTTGGACTCTACCAAAAATGATTCAAAATGTCATTTTGATCGGGCCTCATGTTGAATAACCACTTTTTAAACCCTCACAGTGACCAAAACTGCCATTTTTACAGAGTTTTGCTTACTCAAAATCTTCAATTTTGACCAATTTCAGGCACAGAAATGACTTTAAACACACTTATTTTAGTTGAAAAAGTAATAACTCACATCCAACCGTCATTTAAAGTCAAAAGATTAAATGTTAAAATTTCATCAATATTGACCATTTTTTCAACGTTCGACTGGTCCGGGGTCATCGTTTTTCATCAGAAAATTGATTTTTTGGACTCTACCAAAAATGATTCAACATGTCATTTGGATCAGGCCTCATGTTGAATAACCACTTTTTAAACCCTCACAGTGACCAAAACTGCCATTTTTACAGTTTTGCTTATTCAAAATCTTCAATTTTGACCAATTTCAGGCACAGAAATGACTTTAAACACACTTATTTTAGTTGAAAAAGTAATAACTCACATCCAACCGTCATTTAAAGTCAAAAGATTAAATGTTAAAATTTCATCTATATTGACCATTTTTTCAACGTTCGACTGGTCCGGGGTCATCGTTTTTCATCAGAAAATTGATTTTTTGGACTCTACCAAAAATGATTCAAAATGTCATTTGGATCGGGCCTCATGTTGAATAACCACTTTTTAAACCCTCACAGTGACCAAAATTGCCATTTTTACAGAGTTTTGCTTACCCAAAATCTTCAATTTTGACCAATTTCAGGCACAGAAATGACTTTAAACACACTTATTTTAGTTGAAAAAGTAATAACTCACATCCAACCGTCATTTAAAGTCAAAAGATTAAATGTTAAAATTTCATCAATATTGACCATTTTTTCAACGTTCGACTGGTCCGGGGTCATCGTTTTTCATCAGAAAATTGATTTTTTGGACTCTACCAAAAATGATTCAAAATGTCATTTTGATCGGGCCTCATGTTGAATAACCACTTTTTAAACCCTCACAGTGACCAAAACTGCCATTTTTACAGAGTTTTGCTTACTGAAAATCTTCAATTTTGACCAATTTCAGGCACAGAAATGACTTTAAACACACTTATTTTAGTTGAAAAAGTAATAACTCACATCCAACCGTCAGTTAAAGTCAAAAGATTAAATGTTAAAATTTCATCAATATTGACCATTTTTTCAACGTTCGACTGGTCCGGGGTCATCGTTTTTCATCAGAAAATGGATTTTTTGGACTCTACCAAAAATGATTCAAAATGTCATTTGGATCGGGCCTCATGTTGAATAACCACTTTTTAAACCCTCACAGTGACCAAAACTGCCATTTTTACAGAGTTTTGCTTACTCAAAATCTTCAATTTTGACCAATTTCAGGCACAGAAATGACTTTAAACACTCTTATTTTAGTTGAAAAAGTAATAACTCACATCCAACCGTCATTTAAAGTCAAAAGATTAAATGTTAAAATTTCATCAATATTGACCATTTTTTCAACGTTCGACTGGTCCGGGGTCATCGTTTTTCATCAGAAAATTGATTTTTTGGACTCTACCAAAAATGATTCAAAATGTCATTTGGATCGGGCCTCATGTTGAATTACCACTTTTTAAACCCTCACAGTGACCAAAACTGCCATTTTTACAGAGTTTTGCTTACTCAAAATCTTCAATTTTGACCAATTTCAGGCACAGAAATGACTTTAAACACACTTATTTTAGTTGAAAAAGTAATAACTCACATCCAACCATCATTTAAAGTCAAAAGATTAAATGTTAAAATTTCATCAATATTGACCATTTTTTCAACGTTCGACTGGTCCGGGGTCATCGTTTTTCATCAGAAAATTGATTTTTTGGACTCTACCAAAAATGATTCAACATGTCATTTGGATCAGGCCTCATGTTGAATAACCACTTTTTAAACCCTCACAGTGACCAAAACTGCCATTTTTACAGTTTTGCTTACTCAAAATCTTCAATTTTGACCAATTTCAGGCACAGAAATGACTTTAAACACACTTATTTTAGTTGAAAAAGTAATAACTCACATCCAACCGTCATTTAAAGTCAAAAGATTAAATGTTAAAATTTCATCAATATTGACCATTTTTTCAACGTTCGACTGGTCCGGGGTCATCGTTTTTCATCAGAAAATGGATTTTTTGGACTCTACCAAAAATGATTCAAAATGTCATTTGGATCGGGCCTCATGTTGAATAACCACTTTTTAAACCCTCACAGTGACCAAAACTGCCATTTTTACAGAGTTTTGCTTACTCAAAATCTTCAATTTTGACCAATTTCAGGCACAGAAATGACTTTAAACACACTTATTTTAGTTGAAAAAGTAATAACTCACATCCAACCGTCATTTAAAGTCAAAAGATTAAATGTTAAAATTTCATCAATATTGACAATTTTTTCAACGTTCGACTGGTCCGGGGTCATCGTTTTTCATCAGAAAATTGATTTTTTGGACTCTACCAAAAATGATTCAAAATGTCATTTTGATCGGGCCTCATGTTGAATAACCACTTTTTAAACCCTCACAGTGACCAAAACTGCCATTTTTACAGAGTTTTGCTTACTCAAAATCTTCAATTTTGACCAATTTCAGGCACAGAAATGACTTTAAACACACTTATTTTAGTTGAAAAAGTATTAACTCACATCCAACCGTCATTTAAAGTCAAAAGATTAAATGTTAAAATTTCATCAATATTGACCATTTTTTCAACGTTCGACTGGTCCGGGGTCATCGTTTTTCATCAGAAAATGGATTTTTTGGACTCTACCAAAAATGATAAAAAATGTCATTTGGATCGGGCCTCATGTTGAATAACCACTTTTTAAACCCTCACAGTGACCAAAACTGCCATTTTTACAGAGTTTTGCTTACTCAAAATCTTCAATTTTGACCAATTTCAGGCACAGAAATGACTTTAAACACACTTATTTTAGTTGAAAAAGTAATAACTCACATCCAACCGTCATTTAAAGTCAAAAGATTAAATGTTAAAATTTCATCAATATTGACCATTTTTTCAACGTTCGACTGGTCCGGGGTCATCGTTTTTCATCAGAAAATTGATTTTTTGGACTCTACCAAAAATGATTCAAAATGTCATTTGGATCGGGCCTCATGTTGAATAACCACTTTTTAAACCCTCACAAGGACCAAAACTGCAATTTTTACAGAGTTTTGCTTACTCAAAATCTTCAATTTTGACCAATTTCAGGCACAGAAATGACTTTAAACACACTTATTTTAGTTGAAAAAGTAATAACTCACATCCAACCGTCATTTAAAGTCAAAAGATTAAATGTTAAAATTTCATCAATATTGACCATTTTTTCAACGTTCGACTGGTCCAGGGTCATCGTTTTTCATCAGAAAATTGATTTTTTGGACTCTACCAAAAATGATTCAAAATGTCATTTTGATCGGGCCTCATGTTGAATAACCACTTTTTAAACCCTCACAGTGACCAAAACTGCCATTTTTACAGAGTTTTGCTTACTCAAAATCTTCAATTTTGACCAATTTCAGGCACAGAAATGACTTTAAACACACTTATTTTAGTTGAAAAAGTAATAACTCACATCCAACCATCATTTAAAGTCAAAAGATTAAATGTTAAAATTTCATCAATATTGACAATTTTTTCAACGTTCGACTGGTCCGGGGTCATCGTTTTTCATCAGAAAATTGATTTTTTGGACTCTACCAAAAATGATTCAAAATGTCATTTGGATCGGGCCTCATGTTGAATAACCACTTTTTAAACCCTCACAGTGACCAAAACTGCCATTTTTACAGTTTTGCTTACTCAAAATCTTCAATTTTGACCAATTTCAGGCACAGAAATGACTTTAAACACACTTATTTTAGTTGAAAAAGTAATAACTCACATCCAACCGTCATTTAAAGTCAAAAGATTAAATGTTAAAATTTCATCAATATTGACCATTTTTTCAACGTTCGACTGGTCCGGGGTCATCGTTTTTCATCAGAAAATTGATTTTTTGGACTCTACCAAAAATGATTCAAAATGTCATTTTGATCGGGCCTCATGTTGAATAACCACTTTTTAAACCCTCACAGTGACCAAAACTGCCATTTTTACAGAGTTTTGCTTACTCAAAATCTTCGATTTTGACCAATTTCAGGCACAGAAATGACTTTAAACACACTTATTTTAGTTGAAAAAGTAATAACTCACATCCAACCGTCATTTAAAGTCAAAAGATTAAATGTTAAAATTTCATCAATATTGACCATTTTTTCAACGTTCGACTGGTCCGGGGTCATCGTTTTTCATCAGAAAATGGATTTTTTGGACTCTACCAAAAATGATTCAAAATGTCATTTGGATCGGGCCTCATGTTGAATAACCACTTTTTAAACCCTCACAGTGACCAAAACTGCAATTTTTACAGAGTTTTGCTTACTCAAAATCTTCAATTTTGACCAATTTCAGGCACAGAAATGACTTTAAACACACTTATTTTAGTTGAAAAAGTAATAACTCACATCCAACCGTCATTTAAAGTCAAAAGATTAAATGTTAAAATTTCATCAATATTGACCATTTTTTCAACGTTCGACTGGTCCGGGGTCATCGTTTTTCATCAGAAAATTGATTTTTTGGACTCTACCAAAAATGATTCAAAATGTCATTTGGATCGGGCCTCATGTTGAATAACCACTTTTTAAACCCTCACAGTGACCAAAATTGCCATTTTTACAGAGTTTTGCTTACTCAAAATCTTCAATTTTGACCAATTTCAGGCACAGAAATGACTTTAAACACACTTATTTTAGTTGAAAAAGTAATAACTCACATCCAACCGTCGTTTAAAGTCAAAAGATTAAATGTTAAAATTTCATCAATATTGACCATTTTTTCAACGTTCGACTGGTCCGGGGTCATCGTTTTTCATCAGAAAATTGATTTTTTGGACTCTACCAAAAATGATTCAAAATGTCATTTGGATCGGGCCTCATGTTGAATAACCACTTTTTAAACCCTCACAGTGACCAAAACTGCCATTTTTACAGAGTTTTGCTTACTCAAAATCTTCAATTTTGACCAATTTCAGGCACAGAAATGACTTTAAACACACTTATTTTAGTTGAAAAAGTAATAACTCACATCCAACCGTCATTTAAAGTCAAAAGATTAAATGTTAAAATTTCATCAATATTGACCATTTTTTCAACGTTCGACTGGTCCGGGGTCATCGTTTTTCATCAGAAAATTGATTTTTTGGACTCTACCAAAAATGATTCAAAATGTCATTTGGATCGGGCCTCATGTTGAATAACCACTTTTTAAACCCTCACAGTGACCAAAACTGCCATTTTTACAGAGTTTTGCTTACTCAAAATCTTCAATTTTGACCAATTTCAGGCACAGAAATGACTTTAAACACACTTATTTTAGTTGAAAAAGTAATAACTCACATCCAACCGTCATTTAAAGTCAAAAGATTAAATGTTAAAATTTCATCAATATTGACCATTTTTTCAACGTTCGACTGGTCCGGGGTCATCGTTTTTCATCAGAAAATTGATTTTTTGGACTCTACCAAAAATGATTCAAAATGTCATTTGGATCGGGCCTCATGTTGAATAACCACTTTTTAATCCCTCACAGTGACCAAAACTGCCATTTTTACAGAGTTTTGCTTACTCAAAATCTTCAATTTTGACCAATTTCAGGCACAGAAATGACTTTAAACACACTTATTTTAGTTGAAAAAGTAATAACTCACATCCAACCGTCATTTAAAGTCAAAAGATTAAATGTTAAAATTTCATCAATATTGACCATTTTTTCAACGTTCGACTGGTCCGGGGTCATCGTTTTTCATCAGAAAATTGATTTTTTGGACTCTACCAAAAATGATTCAAAATGTCATTTGGATCGGGCCTCATGTTGAATAACCACTTTTTAAACCCTCACAGTGACCAAAATTGCCATTTTTACAGAGTTTTGCTTACTCAAAATCTTCAATTTTGACCAATTTCAGGCACAGAAATGACTTTAAACACACTTATTTTAGTTGAAAAAGTAATAACTCACATCCAACCGTCATTTAAAGTCAAAAAATTAAATGTTAAAATTTCATCTATATTGACCATTTTTTCAACGTTCGACTGGTCCGGGGTCATCGTTTTTCATCAGAAAATTGATTTTTTGGACTCTACCAAAAATGATTCAAAATGTCATTTGGATCGGGCCTCATGTTGAATAACCACTTTTTAAACCCTCACAGTGACCAAAATTGCCATTTTTACAGAGTTTTGCTTACTCAAAATCTTCAATTTTGACCAATTTCAGGCACAGAAATGACTTTAAACACACTTATTTTAGTTGAAAAAGTAATAACTCACATCCAACCGTCATTTAAAGTCAAAAGATTAAATGTTAAAATTTCATCTATATTGACCATTTTTTCAACGTTCGACTGGTCCGGGGTCATCGTTTTTCATCAGAAAATTGATTTTTTGGACTCTACCAAAAATGATTCAAAATGTCATTTGGATCGGGCCTCATGTTGAATAACCACTTTTTAAACCCTCACAGTGACCAAAATTGCCATTTTTACAGAGTTTTGCTTACTCAAAATCTTCAATTTTGACCAATTTCAGGCACAGAAATGACTTTAAACACACTTATTTTAGTTGAAAAAGTAATAACTCACATCCAACCATCATTTAAAGTCAAAAGATTAAATGTTAAAATTTCATCAATATTGACCATTTTTTCAACGTTCGACTGGTCCGGGGTCATCGTTTTTCATCAGAAAATTGATTTTTTGGACTCTACCAAAAATGATTCAAAATGTCATTTTGATCGGGCCTCATGTTGAATAACCACTTTTTAAACCCTCACAGTGACCAAAACTGCCATTTTTACAGAGTTTTGCTTACTCAAAATCTTCAATTTTGACCAATTTCAGGCACAGAAATGACTTTAAACACACTTATTTTAGTTGAAAAAGTAATAACTCACATCCAACCGTCATTTAAAGTCAAAAGATTAAATGTTAAAATTTCATCAATATTGACCATTTTTTCAACGTTCGACTGGTCCGGGGTCATCGTTTTTCATCAGAAAATTGATTTTTTGGACTCTACCAAAAATTATTCAAAATGTCATTTGGATCGGGCCTCATGTTGAATTACCACTTTTTAAACCCTCACAGTGACCAAAACTGCCATTTTTACAGAGTTTTGCTTACTCAAAATCTTCAATTTTGACCAATTTCAGGCACAGAAATGACTTTAAACACACTTATTTTAGTTGAAAAAGTAATAACTCACATCCAACCGTCATTTAAAGTCAAAAGATTAAATGTTAAAATTTCATCAATATTGACCATTTTTTCAACGTTCGACTGGTCCGGGGTCATCGTTTTTCATCAGAAAATGGATTTTTTGGACTCTACCAAAAATGATTCAACATGTCATTTGGATCAGGCCTCATGTTGAACAACCACTTTTTAAACCCTCACAGTGACCAAAACTGCCATTTTTACAGTTTTGCTTACTCAAAATCTTCAATTTTGACCAATTTCAGGCACAGAAATGACTTTAAACACACTTATTTTAGTTGAAAAAGTAATAACTCACATCCAACCGTCATTTAAAGTCAAAAGATTAAATGTTAAAATTTCATCAATATTGACCATTTTTTCAACGTTCGACTGGTCCGGGGTCATCGTTTTTCATCAGAAAATTGATTTTTTGGACTCTACTAAAAATGATTCAAAATGTCATTTGGATCGGGCCTCATGTTGAATAACCACTTTTTAAACCCTCACAGTGACCAAAATTGCCATTTTTACAGAGTTTTGCTTACTCAAAATCTTCAATTTTGACCAATTTCAGGCACAGAAATGACTTTAAACACACTTATTTTAGTTGAAAAAGTAATAACTCACATCCAACCGTCATTTAAAGTCAAAAAATTAAATGTTAAAATTTCATCTATATTGACCATTTTTTCAACGTTCGACTGGTCCGGGGTCATCGTTTTTCATCAGAAAATTGATTTTTTGGACTCTACCAAAAATGATTCAAAATGTCATTTGGATCGGGCCTCATGTTGAATAACCACTTTTTAAACCCTCACAGTGACCAAAATTGCCATTTTTACAGAGTTTTGCTTACTCAAAATCTTCAATTTTGACCAATTTCAGGCACAGAAATGACTTTAAACACACTTATTTTAGTTGAAAAAGTAATAACTCACATCCAACCGTCATTTAAAGTCAAAAGATTAAATGTTAAAATTTCATCTATATTGACCATTTTTTCAACGTTCGACTGGTCCGGGGTCATCGTTTTTCATCAGAAAATTGATTTTTTGGACTCTACCAAAAATGATTCAAAATGTCATTTGGATCGGGCCTCATGTTGAATAACCACTTTTTAAACCCTCACAGTGACCAAAATTGCCATTTTTACAGAGTTTTGCTTACTCAAAATCTTCAATTTTGACCAATTTCAGGCACAGAAATGACTTTAAACACACTTATTTTAGTTGAAAAAGTAATAACTCACATCCAACCGTCATTTAAAGTCAAAAGATTAAATGTTAAAATTTCATCAATATTGACCATTTTTTCAACGTTCGACTGGTCCGGGGTCATCGTTTTTCATCAGAAAATTGATTTTTTGGACTCTACCAAAAATGATTCAAAATGTCATTTTGATCGGGCCTCATGTTGAATAACCACTTTTTAAACCCTCACAGTGACCAAAACTGCCATTTTTACAGAGTTTTGCTTACTCAAAATCTTCAATTTTGACCAATTTCAGGCACAGAAATGACTTTAAACACACTTATTTTAGTTGAAAAAGTAATAACTCACATCCAACCGTCATTTAAAGTCAAAAGATTAAATGTTAAAATTTCATCAATATTGACCATTTTTTCAACGTTCGACTGGTCCGGGGTCATCGTTTTTCATCAGAAAATTGATTTTTTGGACTCTACCAAAAATGATTCAAAATGTCATTTGGATCGGGCCTCATGTTGAATAACCACTTTTTAAACCCTCACAGTGACCAAAACTGCCATTTTTACAGAGTTTTGCTTACTCAAAATCTTCAATTTTGACCAATTTCAGGCACAGAAATGACTTTAAACACACTTATTTTAGTTGAAAAAGTAATAACTCACATCCAACCGTCATTTAAAGTCAAAAGATTAAATGTTAAAATTTCATCAATATTGACCATTTTTTCAACGTTCGACTGGTCCGGGGTCATCGTTTTTCATCAGAAAATTGATTTTTTGGACTCTACCAAAAATGATTCAAAATGTCATTTGGATCGGGCCTCATGTTGAATAACCACTTTTTAAACCCTCACAGTGACCAAAACTGCCATTTTTACAGAGTTTTGCTTACTCAAAATCTTCAATTTTGACCAATTTCAGGCACAGAAATGACTTTAAACACACTTATTTTAGTTGAAAAAGTAATAACTCACATCCAACCGTCATTTAAAGTCAAAAGATTAAATGTTAAAATTTCATCAATATTGACCATTTTTTCAACGTTCGACTGGTCCGGGGTCATCGTTTTTCATCAGAAAATTGATTTTTTGGACTCTACCAAAAATGATTCAAAATGTCATTTGGATCGGGCCTCATGTTGAATAACCACTTTTTAATCCCTCACAGTGACCAAAACTGCCATTTTTACAGAGTTTTGCTTACTCAAAATCTTCAATTTTGACCAATTTCAGGCACAGAAATGACTTTAAACACACTTATTTTAGTTGAAAAAGTAATAACTCACATCCAACCGTCATTTAAAGTCAAAAGATTAAATGTTAAAATTTCATCAATATTGACCATTTTTTCAACGTTCGACTGGTCCGGGGTCATCGTTTTTCATCAGAAAATTGATTTTTTGGACTCTACCAAAAATGATTCAAAATGTCATTTTGATCGGGCCTCATGTTGAATAACCACTTTTTAAACCCTCACAGTGACCAAAACTGCCATTTTTACAGAGTTTTGCTTACTCAAAATCTTCAATTTTGACCAATTTCAGGCACAGAAATGACTTTAAACACACTTATTTTAGTTGAAAAAGTAATAACTCACATCCAACCGTCATTTAAAGTCAAAAGATTAAATGTTAAAATTTCATCAATATTGACCATTTTTTCAACGTTCGACTGGTCCGGGGTCATCGTTTTTCATCAGAAAATTGATTTTTTGGACTCT
This sequence comes from Lissotriton vulgaris, assembly GCF_964263255.1. Lineage (NCBI taxonomy): Eukaryota > Metazoa > Chordata > Amphibia > Caudata > Salamandridae > Lissotriton > Lissotriton vulgaris. Next base: position 40,804 of record NW_028243733.1, read on the forward strand.
ACCAAAAATGATTCAAAATGTCATTTGGATCGGGCCTCATGTTGAATTACCACTTTTTAAACCCTCACAGTGACCAAAACTGCCATTTTTACAGAGTTTTGCTTACTCAAAATCTTCAATTTTGACCAATTTCAGGCACAGAAATGACTTTAAACACACTTATTTTAGTTGAAAAAGTAATAACTCACATCCAACCGTCATTTAAAGTCAAAAGATTAAATGTTAAAATTTCATCAATATTGACCATTTTTTCAACGTTCGACTGGTCCGGGGTCATCGTTTTTCATCAGAAAATGGATTTTTTGGACTCTACCAAAAATGATTCAACATGTCATTTGGATCAGGCCTCATGTTGAACAACCACTTTTTAAACCCTCACAGTGACCAAAACTGCCATTTTTACAGTTTTGCTTACTCAAAATCTTCAATTTTGACCAATTTCAGGCACAGAAATGACTTTAAACACACTTATTTTAGTTGAAAAAGTAATAACTCACATCCAACCGTCATTTAAAGTCAAAAGATTAAATGTTAAAATTTCATCAATATTGACCATTTTTTCAACGTTCGACTGGTCCGGGGTCATCGTTTTTCATCAGAAAATTGATTTTTTGGACTCTACTAAAAATGATTCAAAATGTCATTTGGATCGGGCCTCATGTTGAATAACCACTTTTTAAACCCTCACAGTGACCAAAATTGCCATTTTTACAGAGTTTTGCTTACTCAAAATCTTCAATTTTGACCAATTTCAGGCACAGAAATGACTTTAAACACACTTATTTTAGTTGAAAAAGTAATAACTCACATCCAACCGTCATTTAAAGTCAAAAAATTAAATGTTAAAATTTCATCTATATTGACCATTTTTTCAACGTTCGACTGGTCCGGGGTCATCGTTTTTCATCAGAAAATTGATTTTTTGGACTCTACCAAAAATGATTCAAAATGTCATTTGGATCGGGCCTCATGTTGAATAACCACTTTTTAAACCCTCACAGTGACCAAAATTGCCATTTTTACAGAGTTTTGCTTACTCAAAATCTTCAATTTTGACCAATTTCAGGCACAGAAATGACTTTAAACACACTTATTTTAGTTGAAAAAGTAATAACTCACATCCAACCGTCATTTAAAGTCAAAAGATTAAATGTTAAAATTTCATCTATATTGACCATTTTTTCAACGTTCGACTGGTCCGGGGTCATCGTTTTTCATCAGAAAATTGATTTTTTGGACTCTACCAAAAATGATTCAAAATGTCATTTGGATCGGGCCTCATGTTGAATAACCACTTTTTAAACCCTCACAGTGACCAAAATTGCCATTTTTACAGAGTTTTGCTTACTCAAAATCTTCAATTTTGACCAATTTCAGGCACAGAAATGACTTTAAACACACTTATTTTAGTTGAAAAAGTAATAACTCACATCCAACCGTCATTTAAAGTCAAAAGATTAAATGTTAAAATTTCATCAATATTGACCATTTTTTCAACGTTCGACTGGTCCGGGGTCATCGTTTTTCATCAGAAAATTGATTTTTTGGACTCTACCAAAAATGATTCAAAATGTCATTTTGATCGGGCCTCATGTTGAATAACCACTTTTTAAACCCTCACAGTGACCAAAACTGCCATTTTTACAGAGTTTTGCTTACTCAAAATCTTCAATTTTGACCAATTTCAGGCACAGAAATGACTTTAAACACACTTATTTTAGTTGAAAAAGTAATAACTCACATCCAACCGTCATTTAAAGTCAAAAGATTAAATGTTAAAATTTCATCAATATTGACCATTTTTTCAACGTTCGACTGGTCCGGGGTCATCGTTTTTCATCAGAAAATTGATTTTTTGGACTCTACCAAAAATGATTCAAAATGTCATTTGGATCGGGCCTCATGTTGAATAACCACTTTTTAAACCCTCACAGTGACCAAAACTGCCATTTTTACAGAGTTTTGCTTACTCAAAATCTTCAATTTTGACCAATTTCAGGCACAGAAATGACTTTAAACACACTTATTTTAGTTGAAAAAGTAATAACTCACATCCAACCGTCATTTAAAGTCAAAAGATTAAATGTTAAAATTTCATCAATATTGACCATTTTTTCAACGTTCGACTGGTCCGGGGTCATCGTTTTTCATCAGAAAATTGATTTTTTGGACTCTACCAAAAATGATTCAAAATGTCATTTGGATCGGGCCTCATGTTGAATAACCACTTTTTAATCCCTCACAGTGACCAAAACTGCCATTTTTACAGAGTTTTGCTTACTCAAAATCTTCAATTTTGACCAATTTCAGGCACAGAAATGACTTTAAACACACTTATTTTAGTTGAAAAAGTAATAACTCACATCCAACCGTCATTTAAAGTCAAAAGATTAAATGTTAAAATTTCATCAATATTGACCATTTTTTCAACGTTCGACTGGTCCGGGGTCATCGTTTTTCATCAGAAAATTGATTTTTTGGACTCTACCAAAAATGATTCAAAATGTCATTTTGATCGGGCCTCATGTTGAATAACCACTTTTTAAACCCTCACAGTGACCAAAACTGCCATTTTTACAGAGTTTTGCTTACTCAAAATCTTCAATTTTGACCAATTTCAGGCACAGAAATGACTTTAAACACACTTATTTTAGTTGAAAAAGTAATAACTCACATCCAACCGTCATTTAAAGTCAAAAGATTAAATGTTAAAATTTCATCAATATTGACCATTTTTTCAACGTTCGACTGGTCCGGGGTCATCGTTTTTCATCAGAAAATTGATTTTTTGGACTCTACCAAAAATGATTCAAAATGTCATTTGGATCGGGCCTCATGTTGAATTACCACTTTTTAAACCCTCACAGTGACCAAAACTGCCATTTTTACAGAGTTTTGCTTACTCAAAATCTTCAATTTTGACCAATTTCAGGCACAGAAATGACTTTAAACACACTTATTTTAGTTGAAAAAGTAATAACTCACATCCAACCGTCATTTAAAGTCAAAAGATTAAATGTTAAAATTTCATCAATATTGACCATTTTTTCAACGTTCGACTGGTCCGGGGTCATCGTTTTTCATCAGAAAATGGATTTTTTGGACTCTACCAAAAATGATTCAACATGTCATTTGGATCAGGCCTCATGTTGAACAACCACTTTTTAAACCCTCACAGTGACCAAAACTGCCATTTTTACAGTTTTGCTTACTCAAAATCTTCAATTTTGACCAATTTCAGGCACAGAAATGACTTTAAACACACTTATTTTAGTTGAAAAAGTAATAACTCACATCCAACCGTCATTTAAAGTCAAAAGATTAAATGTTAAAATTTCATCAATATTGACCATTTTTTCAACGTTCGACTGGTCCGGGGTCATCGTTTTTCATCAGAAAATTGATTTTTTGGACTCTACTAAAAATGATTCAAAATGTCATTTGGATCGGGCCTCATGTTGAATAACCACTTTTTAAACCCTCACAGTGACCAAAATTGCCATTTTTACAGAGTTTTGCTTACTCAAAATCTTCAATTTTGACCAATTTCAGGCACAGAAATGACTTTAAACACACTTATTTTAGTTGAAAAAGTAATAACTCACATCCAACCGTCATTTAAAGTCAAAAAATTAAATGTTAAAATTTCATCTATATTGACCATTTTTTCAACGTTCGACTGGTCCGGGGTCATCGTTTTTCATCAGAAAATTGATTTTTTGGACTCTACCAAAAATGATTCAAAATGTCATTTGGATCGGGCCTCATGTTGAATAACCACTTTTTAAACCCTCACAGTGACCAAAATTGCCATTTTTACAGAGTTTTGCTTACTCAAAATCTTCAATTTTGACCAATTTCAGGCACAGAAATGACTTTAAACACACTTATTTTAGTTGAAAAAGTAATAACTCACATCCAACCGTCATTTAAAGTCAAAAGATTAAATGTTAAAATTTCATCTATATTGACCATTTTTTCAACGTTCGACTGGTCCGGGGTCATCGTTTTTCATCAGAAAATTGATTTTTTGGACTCTACCAAAAATGATTCAAAATGTCATTTGGATCGGGCCTCATGTTGAATAACCACTTTTTAAACCCTCACAGTGACCAAAATTGCCATTTTTACAGAGTTTTGCTTACTCAAAATCTTCAATTTTGACCAATTTCAGGCACAGAAATGACTTTAAACACACTTATTTTAGTTGAAAAAGTAATAACTCACATCCAACCGTCATTTAAAGTCAAAAGATTAAATGTTAAAATTTCATCAATATTGACCATTTTTTCAACGTTCGACTGGTCCGGGGTCATCGTTTTTCATCAGAAAATTGATTTTTTGGACTCTACCAAAAATGATTCAAAATGTCATTTTGATCGGGCCTCATGTTGAATAACCACTTTTTAAACCCTCACAGTGACCAAAACTGCCATTTTTACAGAGTTTTGCTTACTCAAAATCTTCAATTTTGACCAATTTCAGGCACAGAAATGACTTTAAACACACTTATTTTAGTTGAAAAAGTAATAACTCACATCCAACCGTCATTTAAAGTCAAAAGATTAAATGTTAAAATTTCATCAATATTGACCATTTTTTCAACGTTCGACTGGTCCGGGGTCATCGTTTTTCATCAGAAAATTGATTTTTTGGACTCTACCAAAAATGATTCAAAATGTCATTTGGATCGGGCCTCATGTTGAATAACCACTTTTTAAACCCTCACAGTGACCAAAACTGCCATTTTTACAGAGTTTTGCTTACTCAAAATCTTCAATTTTGACCAATTTCAGGCACAGAAATGACTTTAAACACACTTATTTTAGTTGAAAAAGTAATAACTCACATCCAACCGTCATTTAAAGTCAAAAGATTAAATGTTAAAATTTCATCAATATTGACCATTTTTTCAACGTTCGACTGGTCCGGGGTCATCGTTTTTCATCAGAAAATTGATTTTTTGGACTCTACCAAAAATGATTCAAAATGTCATTTGGATCGGGCCTCATGTTGAATAACCACTTTTTAAACCCTCACAGTGACCAAAACTGCCATTTTTACAGAGTTTTGCTTACTCAAAATCTTCAATTTTGACCAATTTCAGGCACAGAAATGACTTTAAACACACTTATTTTAGTTGAAAAAGTAATAACTCACATCCAACCGTCATTTAAAGTCAAAAGATTAAATGTTAAAATTTCATCAATATTGACCATTTTTTCAACGTTCGACTGGTCCGGGGTCATCGTTTTTCATCAGAAAATTGATTTTTTGGACTCTACCAAAAATGATTCAAAATGTCATTTGGATCGGGCCTCATGTTGAATAACCACTTTTTAATCCCTCACAGTGACCAAAACTGCCATTTTTACAGAGTTTTGCTTACTCAAAATCTTCAATTTTGACCAATTTCAGGCACAGAAATGACTTTAAACACACTTATTTTAGTTGAAAAAGTAATAACTCACATCCAACCGTCATTTAAAGTCAAAAGATTAAATGTTAAAATTTCATCAATATTGACCATTTTTTCAACGTTCGACTGGTCCGGGGTCATCGTTTTTCATCAGAAAATTGATTTTTTGGACTCTACCAAAAATGATTCAAAATGTCATTTGGATCGGGCCTCATGTTGAATAACCACTTTTTAAACCCTCACAGTGACCAAAATTGCCATTTTTACAGAGTTTTGCTTACTCAAAATCTTCAATTTTGACCAATTTCAGGCACAGAAATGACTTTAAACACACTTATTTTAGTTGAAAAAGTAATAACTCACATCCAACCGTCATTTAAAGTCAAAAAATTAAATGTTAAAATTTCATCTATATTGACCATTTTTTCAACGTTCGACTGGTCCGGGGTCATCGTTTTTCATCAGAAAATTGATTTTTTGGACTCTACCAAAAATGATTCAAAATGTCATTTGGATCGGGCCTCATGTTGAATAACCACTTTTTAAACCCTCACAGTGACCAAAATTGCCATTTTTACAGAGTTTTGCTTACTCAAAATCTTCAATTTTGACCAATTTCAGGCACAGAAATGACTTTAAACACACTTATTTTAGTTGAAAAAGTAATAACTCACATCCAACCGTCATTTAAAGTCAAAAGATTAAATGTTAAAATTTCATCTATATTGACCATTTTTTCAACGTTCGACTGGTCCGGGGTCATCGTTTTTCATCAGAAAATTGATTTTTTGGACTCTACCAAAAATGATTCAAAATGTCATTTGGATCGGGCCTCATGTTGAATAACCACTTTTTAAACCCTCACAGTGACCAAAATTGCCATTTTTACAGAGTTTTGCTTACTCAAAATCTTCAATTTTGACCAATTTCAGGCACAGAAATGACTTTAAACACACTTATTTTAGTTGAAAAAGTAATAACTCACATCCAACCATCATTTAAAGTCAAAAGATTAAATGTTAAAATTTCATCAATATTGACCATTTTTTCAACGTTCGACTGGTCCGGGGTCATCGTTTTTCATCAGAAAATTGATTTTTTGGACTCTACCAAAAATGATTCAAAATGTCATTTTGATCGGGCCTCATGTTGAATAACCACTTTTTAAACCCTCACAGTGACCAAAACTGCCATTTTTACAGAGTTTTGCTTACTCAAAATCTTCAATTTTGACCAATTTCAGGCACAGAAATGACTTTAAACACACTTATTTTAGTTGAAAAAGTAATAACTCACATCCAACCGTCATTTAAAGTCAAAAGATTAAATGTTAAAATTTCATCAATATTGACCATTTTTTCAACGTTCGACTGGTCCGGGGTCATCGTTTTTCATCAGAAAATTGATTTTTTGGACTCTACCAAAAATGATTCAAAATGTCATTTGGATCGGGCCTCATGTTGAATTACCACTTTTTAAACCCTCACAGTGACCAAAACTGCCATTTTTACAGAGTTTTGCTTACTCAAAATCTTCAATTTTGACCAATTTCAGGCACAGAAATGACTTTAAACACACTTATTTTAGTTGAAAAAGTAATAACTCACATCCAACCGTCATTTAAAGTCAAAAGATTAAATGTAAAAATTTCATCAATATTGACCATTTTTTCAACGTTCGACTGGTCCGGGGTCATCGTTTTTCATCAGAAAATGGATTTTTTGGACTCTACCAAAAATGATTCAACATGTCATTTGGATCAGGCCTCATGTTGAACAACCACTTTTTAAACCCTCACAGTGACCAAAACTGCCATTTTTACAGTTTTGCTTACTCAAAATCTTCAATTTTGACCAATTTCAGGCACAGAAATGACTTTAAACACACTTATTTTAGTTGAAAAAGTAATAACTCACATCCAACCGTCATTTAAAGTCAAAAGATTAAATGTTAAAATTTCATCAATATTGACCATTTTTTCAACGTTCGACTGGTCCGGGGTCATCGTTTTTCATCAGAAAATTGATTTTTTGGACTCTACTAAAAATGATTCAAAATGTCATTTGGATCGGGCCTCATGTTGAATAACCACTTTTTAAACCCTCACAGTGACCAAAATTGCCATTTTTACAGAGTTTTGCTTACTCAAAATCTTCAATTTTGACCAATTTCAGGCACAGAAATGACTTTAAACACACTTATTTTAGTTGAAAAAGTAATAACTCACATCCAACCGTCATTTAAAGTCAAAAAATTAAATGTTAAAATTTCATCTATATTGACCATTTTTTCAACGTTCGACTGGTCCGGGGTCATCGTTTTTCATCAGAAAATTGATTTTTTGGACTCTACCAAAAATGATTCAAAATGTCATTTGGATCGGGCCTCATGTTGAATAACCACTTTTTAAACCCTCACAGTGACCAAAATTGCCATTTTTACAGAGTTTTGCTTACTCAAAATCTTCAATTTTGACCAATTTCAGGCACAGAAATGACTTTAAACACACTTATTTTAGTTGAAAAAGTAATAACTCACATCCAACCGTCATTTAAAGTCAAAAGATTAAATGTTAAAATTTCATCTATATTGACCATTTTTTCAACGTTCGACTGGTCCGGGGTCATCGTTTTTCATCAGAAAATTGATTTTTTGGACTCTACCAAAAATGATTCAAAATGTCATTTGGATCGGGCCTCATGTTGAATAACCACTTTTTAAACCCTCACAGTGACCAAAATTGCCATTTTTACAGAGTTTTGCTTACTCAAAATCTTCAATTTTGACCAATTTCAGGCACAGAAATGACTTTAAACACACTTATTTTAGTTGAAAAAGTAATAACTCACATCCAACCGTCATTTAAAGTCAAAAGATTAAATGTTAAAATTTCATCAATATTGACCATTTTTTCAACGTTCGACTGGTCCGGGGTCATCGTTTTTCATCAGAAAATTGATTTTTTGGACTCTACCAAAAATGATTCAAAATGTCATTTTGATCGGGCCTCATGTTGAATAACCACTTTTTAAACCCTCACAGTGACCAAAACTGCCATTTTTACAGAGTTTTGCTTACTCAAAATCTTCAATTTTGACCAATTTCAGGCACAGAAATGACTTTAAACACACTTATTTTAGTTGAAAAAGTAATAACTCACATCCAACCGTCATTTAAAGTCAAAAGATTAAATGTTAAAATTTCATCAATATTGACCATTTTTTCAACGTTCGACTGGTCCGGGGTCATCGTTTTTCATCAGAAAATTGATTTTTTGGACTCTACCAAAAATGATTCAAAATGTCATTTGGATCGGGCCTCATGTTGAATTACCACTTTTTAAACCCTCACAGTGACCAAAACTGCCATTTTTACAGAGTTTTGCTTACTCAAAATCTTCAATTTTGACCAATTTCAGGCACAGAAATGACTTTAAACACACTTATTTTAGTTGAAAAAGTAATAACTCACATCCAACCGTCATTTAAAGTCAAAAGATTAAATGTTAAAATTTCATCAATATTGACCATTTTTTCAACGTTCGACTGGTCCGGGGTCATCGTTTTTCATCAGAAAATGGATTTTTTGGACTCTACCAAAAATGATTCAACATGTCATTTGGATCAGGCCTCATGTTGAACAACCACTTTTTAAACCCTCACAGTGACCAAAACTGCCATTTTTACAGTTTTGCTTACTCAAAATCTTCAATTTTGACCAATTTCAGGCACAGAAATGACTTTAAACACACTTATTTTAGTTGAAAAAGTAATAACTCACATCCAACCGTCATTTAAAGTCAAAAGATTAAATGTTAAAATTTCATCAATATTGACCATTTTTTCAACGTTCGACTGGTCCGGGGTCATCGTTTTTCATCAGAAAATTGATTTTTTGGACTCTACCAAAAATGATTCAAAATGTCATTTGGATCGGGCCTCATGTTGAATAACCACTTTTTAAACCCTCACAGTGACCAAAATTGCCATTTTTACAGAGTTTTGCTTACTCAAAATCTTCAATTTTGACCAATTTCAGGCACAGAAATGACTTTAAACACACTTATTTTAGTTGAAAAAGTAATAACTCACATCCAACCGTCATTTAAAGTCAAAAGATTAAATGTTAAAATTTCATCTATATTGACCATTTTTTCAACGTTCGACTGGTCCGGGGTCATCGTTTTTCATCAGAAAATTGATTTTTTGGACTCTACCAAAAATGATTCAAAATGTCATTTGGATCGGGCCTCATGTTGAATAACCACTTTTTAAACCCTCACAGTGACCAAAATTGCCATTTTTACAGAGTTTTGCTTACTCAAAATCTTCAATTTTGACCAATTTCAGGCACAGAAATGACTTTAAACACACTTATTTTAGTTGAAAAAGTAATAACTCACATCCAACCATCATTTAAAGTCAAAAGATTAAATGTTAAAATTTCATCAATATTGACCATTTTTTCAACGTTCGACTGGTCCGGGGTCATCGTTTTTCATCAGAAAATTGATTTTTTGGACTCTACCAAAAATGATTCAAAATGTCATTTTGATCGGGCCTCATGTTGAATAACCACTTTTTAAACCCTCACAGTGACCAAAACTGCCATTTTTACAGAGTTTTGCTTACTCAAAATCTTCAATTTTGACCAATTTCAGGCACAGAAATGACTTTAAACACACTTATTTTAGTTGAAAAAGTAATAACTCACATCCAACCGTCATTTAAAGTCAAAAGATTAAATGTTAAAATTTCATCAATATTGACCATTTTTTCAACGTTCGACTGGTCCGGGGTCATCGTTTTTCATCAGAAAATTGATTTTTTGGACTCTACCAAAAATGATTCAAAATGTCATTTGGATCGGGCCTCATGTTGAATTACCACTTTTTAAACCCTCACAGTGACCAAAACTGCCATTTTTACAGAGTTTTGCTTACTCAAAATCTTCAATTTTGACCAATTTCAGGCACAGAAATGACTTTAAACACACTTATTTTAGTTGAAAAAGTAATAACTCACATCCAACCGTCATTTAAAGTCAAAAGATTAAATGTTAAAATTTCATCAATATTGACCATTTTTTCAACGTTCGACTGGTCCGGGGTCATCGTTTTTCATCAGAAAATGGATTTTTTGGACTCTACCAAAAATGATTCAACATGTCATTTGGATCAGGCCTCATGTTGAACAACCACTTTTTAAACCCTCACAGTGACCAAAACTGCCATTTTTACAGTTTTGCTTACTCAAAATCTTCAATTTTGACCAATTTCAGGCACAGAAATGACTTTAAACACACTTATTTTAGTTGAAAAAGTAATAACTCACATCCAACCGTCATTTAAAGTCAAAAGATTAAATGTTAAAATTTCATCAATATTGACCATTTTTTCAACGTTCGACTGGTCCGGGGTCATCGTTTTTCATCAGAAAATTGATTTTTTGGACTCTACTAAAAATGATTCAAAATGTCATTTGGATCGGGCCTCATGTTGAATAACCACTTTTTAAACCCTCACAGTGACCAAAATTGCCATTTTTACAGAGTTTTGCTTACTCAAAATCTTCAATTTTGACCAATTTCAGGCACAGAAATGACTTTAAACACACTTATTTTAGTTGAAAAAGTAATAACTCACATCCAACCGTCATTTAAAGTCAAAAAATTAAATGTTAAAATTTCATCTATATTGACCATTTTTTCAACGTTCGACTGGTCCGGGGTCATCGTTTTTCATCAGAAAATTGATTTTTTGGACTCTACCAAAAATGATTCAAAATGTCATTTGGATCGGGCCTCATGTTGAATAACCACTTTTTAAACCCTCACAGTGACCAAAATTGCCATTTTTACAGAGTTTTGCTTACTCAAAATCTTCAATTTTGACCAATTTCAGGCACAGAAATGACTTTAAACACACTTATTTTAGTTGAAAAAGTAATAACTCACATCCAACCGTCATTTAAAGTCAAAAGATTAAATGTTAAAATTTCATCTATATTGACCATTTTTTCAACGTTCGACTGGTCCGGGGTCATCGTTTTTCATCAGAAAATTGATTTTTTGGACTCTACCAAAAATGATTCAAAATGTCATTTGGATCGGGCCTCATGTTGAATAACCACTTTTTAAACCCTCACAGTGACCAAAATTGCCATTTTTACAGAGTTTTGCTTACTCAAAATCTTCAATTTTGACCAATTTCAGGCACAGAAATGACTTTAAACACACTTATTTTAGTTGAAAAAGTAATAACTCACATCCAACCGTCATTTAAAGTCAAAAGATTAAATGTTAAAATTTCATCAATATTGACCATTTTTTCAACGTTCGACTGGTCCGGGGTCATCGTTTTTCATCAGAAAATTGATTTTTTGGACTCTACCAAAAATGATTCAAAATGTCATTTTGATCGGGCCTCATGTTGAATAACCACTTTTTAAACCCTCACAGTGACCAAAACTGCCATTTTTACAGAGTTTTGCCTACTCAAAATCTTCAATTTTGACCAATTTCAGGCACAGAAATGACTTTAAACACACTTATTTTAGTTGAAAAAGTAATAACTCACATCCAACCGTCATTTAAAGTCAAAAGATTAAATGTTAAAATTTCATCAATATTGACCATTTTTTCAACGTTCGACTGGTCCGGGGTCATCGTTTTTCATCAGAAAATTGATTTTTTGGACTCTACCAAAAATGATTCAAAATGTCATTTGGATCGGGCCTCATGTTGAATTACCACTTTTTAAACCCTCACAGTGACCAAAACTGCCATTTTTACAGAGTTTTGCTTACTCAAAATCTTCAATTTTGACCAATTTCAGGCACAGAAATGACTTTAAACACACTTATTTTAGTTGAAAAAGTAATAACTCACATCCAACCGTCATTTAAAGTCAAAAGATTAAATGTTAAAATTTCATCAATATTGACCATTTTTTCAACGTTCGACTGGTCCGGGGTCATCGTTTTTCATCAGAAAATGGATTTTTTGGACTCTACCAAAAATGATTCAACATGTCATTTGGATCAGGCCTCATGTTGAACAACCACTTTTTAAACCCTCACAGTGACCAAAACTGCCATTTTTACAGTTTTGCTTACTCAAAATCTTCAATTTTGACCAATTTCAGGCACAGAAATGACTTTAAACACACTTATTTTAGTTGAAAAAGTAATAACTCACATCCAACCGTCATTTAAAGTCAAAAGATTAAATGTTAAAATTTCATCAATATTGACCATTTTTTCAACGTTCGACTGGTCCGGGGTCATCGTTTTTCATCAGAAAATTGATTTTTTGGACTCTACCAAAAATGATTCAAAATGTCATTTGGATCGGGCCTCATGTTGAATAACCACTTTTTAAACCCTCACAAGGACCAAAACTGCAATTTTTACAGAGTTTTGCTTACTCAAAATCTTCAATTTTGACCAATTTCAGGCACAGAAATGACTTTAAACACACTTATTTTAGTTGAAAAAGTAATAACTCACATCCAACCGTCATTTAAAGTCAAAAGATTAAATGTTAAAATTTCATCAATATTGACCATTTTTTCAACGTTCGACTGGTCCAGGGTCATCGTTTTTCATCAGAAAATTGATTTTTTGGACTCTACCAAAAATGATTCAAAATGTCATTTTGATCGGGCCTCATGTTGAATAACCACTTTTTAAACCCTCACAGTGACCAAAACTGCCATTTTTACAGAGTTTTGCTTACTCAAAATCTTCAATTTTGACCAATTTCAGGCACAGAAATGACTTTAAACACACTTATTTTAGTTGAAAAAGTAATAACTCACATCCAACCATCATTTAAAGTCAAAAGATTAAATGTTAAAATTTCATCAATATTAACCATTTTTTCAACGTTCGACTGGTCCGGGGTCATCGTTTTTCATCAGAAAATGGATTTTTTGGACTCTACCAAAAATGATTCAAAATGTCATTTGGATCGGGCCTCATGTTGAATAACCACTTTTTAAACCCTCACAGTGACCAAAACTGCCATTTTTACAGAGTTTTGCTTACTCAAAATCTTCAATTTTGACCAATTTCAGGCACAGAAATGACTTTAAACACACTTATTTTAGTTGAAAAAGTAATAACTCACATCCAACCGTCATTTAAAGTCAAAAGATTAAATGTTAAAATTTCATCAATATTGACCATTTTTTCAACGTTCGACTGGTCCGGGGTCATCGTTTTTCATCAGAAAATTGATTTTTTGGACTCTACCAAAAATGATTCAAAATGTCATTTGGATCGGGCCTCATGTTGAATAACCACTTTTTAAACCCTCACAGTGACCAAAATTGCCATTTTTACAGAGTTTTGCTTACTCAAAATCTTCAATTTTGACCAATTTCAGGCACAGAAATGACTTTAAACACACTTATTTTAGTTGAAAAAGTAATAACTCACATCCAACCGTCATTTAAAGTCAAAAGATTAAATGTTAAAATTTCATCAATATTGACCATTTTTTCAACGTTCGACTGGTCCGGGGTCATCGTTTTTCATCAGAAAATTGATTTTTTGGACTCTACCAAAAATGATTCAAAATGTCATTTGGATCGGGCCTCATGTTGAATAACCACTTTTTAAACCCTCACAGTGACCAAAACTGCCATTTTTACAGAGTTTTGCTTACTCAAAATCTTCAATTTTGACCAATTTCAGGCACAGAAATGACTTTAAACACACTTATTTTAGTTGAAAAAGTAATAACTCACATCCAACCGTCATTTAAAGTCAAAAGATTAAATGTTAAAATTTCATCAATATTGACCATTTTTTCAACGTTCGACTGGTCCGGGGTCATCGTTTTTCATCAGAAAATGGATTTTTTGGACTCTACCAAAAATGATTCAACATGTCATTTGGATCAGGCCTCATGTTGAATAACCACTTTTTAAACCCTCACAGTGACCAAAACTGCCATTTTTACAGTTTTGCTTACTCAAAATCTTCAATTTTGACCAATTTCAGGCACAGAAATGACTTTAAACACACTTTTTTTAGTTGAAAAAGTAATAACTCACATCCAACCGTCATTTAAAGTCAAAAGATTAAATGTTAAAATTTCATCAATATTGACCATTTTTTCAACGTTCGACTGGTCCGGGGTCATCGTTTTTCATCAGAAAATTGATTTTTTGGACTCTACCAAAAATGATTCAAAATGTCATTTGGATCGGGCCTCATGTTGAATAACCACTTTTTAATCCCTCACAGTGACCAAAACTGCCATTTTTACAGAGTTTTGCTTACTCAAAATCTTCAATTTTGACCAATTTCAGGCACAGAAATGACTTTAAACACACTTATTTTAGTTGAAAAAGTAATAACTCACATCCAACCGTCATTTAAAGTCAAAAGATTAAATGTTAAAATTTCATCAATATTGACCATTTTTTCAACGTTCGACTGGTCCGGGGTCATCGTTTTTCATCAGAAAATTGATTTTTTGGACTCTACCAAAAATGATTCAAAATGTCATTTGGATCGGGCCTCATGTTGAATAACCACTTTTTAAACCCTCACAGTGACCAAAATTGCCATTTTTACAGAGTTTTGCTTACTCAAAATCTTCAATTTTGACCAATTTCAGGCACAGAAATGACTTAAAACACACTTATTTTAGTTGAAAAAGTAATAACTCACATCCAACCGTCATTTAAAGTCAAAAGATTAAATGTTAAAATTTCATCAATATTGACCATTTTTTCAACGTTCGACTGGTCCGGGGTCATCGTTTTTCATCAGAAAATTGATTTTTTGGACTCTACCAAAAATGATTCAAAATGTCATTTGGATCGGGCCTCATGTTGAATAACCACTTTTTAATCCCTCACAGTGACCAAAATTGCCATTTTTACAGAGTTTTGCTTACTCAAAATCTTCAATTTTGACCAATTTCAGGCACAGAAATGACTTTAAACACACTTATTTTAGTTGAAAAAGTAATAACTCACATCCAACCGTCATTTAAAGTCAAAAGATTAAATGTTAAAATTTCATCAATATTGACCATTTTTTCAACGTTCGACTGGTCCGGGGTCATCGTTTTTCATCAGAAAATTAATTTTTTGGACTCTACCAAAAATGATTCAAAATGTCATTTTGATCGGGCCTCATGTTGAATAACCACTTTTTAAACCCTCACAGTGACCAAAACTGCCATTTTTACAGAGTTTTGCTTACTCAAAATCTTCAATTTTGACCCATTTCAGGCACAGAAATGACTTTAAACACACTTATTTTAGTTGAAAAAGTAATAACTCACATCCAACCGTCATTTAAAGTCAAAAGATTAAATGTTAAAATGTCATCAATATTGACCATTTTTTCAACGTTCGACTGGTCCGGGGTCATCGTTTTTTATCAGAAAATGGATTTTTTGGACTCTACCAAAAATGATTCAAAATGTCATTTGGATCGGGCCTCATGTTGAATAACCACTTTTTAAACCCTCACAGTGACCAAAACTGCCATTTTTACAGAGTTTTGCTTACTCAAAATCTTCAATTTTGACCAATTTCAGGCACAGAAATGACTTTAAACACACTTATTTTAGTTGAAAAAGTAATAACTCACATCCAACCGTCATTTAAAGTCAAAAGATTAAATGTTAAAATTTCATCAATAATGACCATTTTTTCAACGTTCGACTGGTCCGGGGTCATCGTTTTTCATCAGAAAATTGATTTTTTGGACTCTACCAAAAATGATTCAAAATGTCATTTGGATCGGGCCTCATGTTGAATAACCACTTTTTAAACCCTCACAGTGACCAAAATTGCCATTTTTACAGAGTTTTGCTTACTCAAAATCTTCAATTTTGACCAATTTCAGGCACAGAAATGACTTTAAACACACTTATTTTAGTTGAAAAAGTAATAACTCACATCCAACCGTCATTTAAAGTCAAAAGATTAAATGTTAAAATTTCATCAATATTGACCATTTTTTCAACGTTCGACTGGTCCGGGGTCATCGTTTTTCATCAGAAAATTAATTTTTTGGACTCTACCAAAAATGATTCAAAATGTCATTTTGATCGGGCCTCATGTTGAATAACCACTTTTTAAACCCTCACAGTGACCAAAACTGCCATTTTTACAGAGTTTTGCTTACTCAAAATCTTCAATTTTGACCCATTTCAGGCACAGAAATGACTTTAAACACACTTATTTTAGTTGAAAAAGTAATAACTCACATCCAACCGTCATTTAAAGTCAAAAGATTAAATGTTAAAATTTCATCAATATTGACCATTTTTTCAACGTTCGACTGGTCCGGGGTCATCGTTTTTCATCAGAAAATGGATTTTTTGGACTCTACCAAAAATGATTCAAAATGTCATTTGGATCGGGCCTCATGTTGAATAACCACTTTTTAAACCCTCACAGTGACCAAAACTGCCATTTTTACAGAGTTTTGCTTACTCAAAATCTTCAATTTTGACCAATTTCAGGCACAGAAATGACTTTAAACACACTTATTTTAGTTGAAAAAGTAATAACTCACATCCAACCGTCATTTAAAGTCAAAAGATTAAATGTTAAAATTTCATCAATATTGACCATTTTTTCAACGTTCGACTGGTCCGGGGTCATCGTTTTTCATCAGAAAATTGATTTTTTGGACTCTACCAAAAATGATTCAAAATGTCATTTGGATCGGGCCTCATGTTGAATAACCACTTTTTAAACCCTCACAGTGACCAAAACTGCAATTTTTACAGAGTTTTGCTTACTCAAAATCTTCAATTTTGACCAATTTCAGGCACAGAAATGACTTTAAACACACTTATTTTAGTTGAAAAAGTAATAACTCACATCCAACCGTCATTTAAAGTCAAAAGATTAAATGTTAAAATTTCATCAATATTGACCATTTTTTCAACGTTCGACTGGTCCGGGGTCATCGTTTTTCATCAGAAAATTGATTTTTTGGACTCTACCAAAAATGATTCAAAATGTCATTTTGATCGGGCCTCATGTTGAATAACCACTTTTTAAACCCTCACAGTGACCAAAACTGCCATTTTTACAGAGTTTTGCTTACTCAAAATCTTCAATTTTGACCAATTTCAGGCACAGAAATGACTTTAAACACACTTATTTTAGTTGAAAAAGTAATAACTCACATCCAACCGTCATTTAAAGTCAAAAGATTAAATGTTAAAATTTCATCAATATTGACCATTTTTTCAACGTTCGACTGGTCCGGCGTCATCGTTTTTCATCAGAAAATGGATTTTTTGGACTCTACCAACAATGATTCAACATGTCATTTGGATCAGGCCTCATGTTGAATACCCACTTTTTAAACCCTCACAGTGACCAAAACTGCCATTTTTACAGTTTTGCTTACTCAAAATCTTCAATTTTGACCAATTTCAGGCACAGAAATGACTTTAAACACACTTATTTTAGTTGAAAAAGTAATAACTCACATCCAACCGTCATTTAAAGTCAAAAGATTAAATGTTAAAATTTCATCTATATTGACCATTTTTTCAACGTTCGACTGGTCCGGGGTCATCGTTTTTCATCAGAAAATTGATTTTTTGGACTCTACCAAAAATGATTCAAAATGTCATTTGGATCGGGCCTCATGTTGAATAACCACTTTTTAAACCCTCACAGTGACCAAAATTGCCATTTTTACAGAGTTTTGCTTACCCAAAATCTTCAATTTTGACCAATTTCAGGCACAGAAATGACTTTAAACACACTTATTTTAGTTGAAAAAGTAATAACTCACATCCAACCGTCATTTAAAGTCAAAAGATTAAATGTTAAAATTTCATCAATATTGACCATTTTTTCAACGTTCGACTGGTCCGGGGTCATCGTTTTTCATCAGAAAATTGATTTTTTGGACTCTACCAAAAATGATTCAAAATGTCATTTTGATCGGGCCTCATGTTGAATAACCACTTTTTAAACCCTCACAGTGACCAAAACTGCCATTTTTACAGAGTTTTGCTTACTGAAAATCTTCAATTTTGACCAATTTCAGGCACAGAAATGACTTTAAACACACTTATTTTAGTTGAAAAAGTAATAACTCACATCCAACCGTCAGTTAAAGTCAAAAGATTAAATGTTAAAATTTCATCAATATTGACCATTTTTTCAACGTTCGACTGGTCCGGGGTCATCGTTTTTCATCAGAAAATGGATTTTTTGGACTCTACCAAAAATGATTCAAAATGTCATTTGGATCGGGCCTCATGTTGAATAACCACTTTTTAAACCCTCACAGTGACCAAAACTGCCATTTTTACAGAGTTTTGCTTACTCAAAATCTTCAATTTTGACCAATTTCAGGCACAGAAATGACTTTAAACACTCTTATTTTAGTTGAAAAAGTAATAGCTCACATCCAACCGTCATTTAAAGTCAAAAGATTAAATGTTAAAATTTCATCAATATTGACCATTTTTTCAACGTTCGACTGGTCCGGGGTCATCGTTTTTCATCAGAAAATTGATTTTTTGGACTCTACCAAAAATGATTCAAAATGTCATTTGGATCGGGCCTCATGTTGAATTACCACTTTTTAAACCCTCACAGTGACCAAAACTGCCATTTTTACAGAGTTTTGCTTACTCAAAATCTTCAATTTTGACCAATTTCAGGCACAGAAATGACTTTAAACACACTTATTTTAGTTGAAAAAGTAATAACTCACATCCAACCATCATTTAAAGTCAAAAGATTAAATGTTAAAATTTCATCAATATTGACCATTTTTTCAACGTTCGACTGGTCCGGGGTCATCGTTTTTCATCAGAAAATGGATTTTTTGGACTCTACCAAAAATGATTCAACATGTCATTTGGATCAGGCCTCATGTTGAATAACCACTTTTTAAACCCTCACAGTGACCAAAACTGCCATTTTTACAGTTTTGCTTACTCAAAATCTTCAATTTTGACCAATTTCAGGCACAGAAATGACTTTAAACACACTTATTTTAGTTGAAAAAGTAATAACTCACATCCAACCGTCATTTAAAGTCAAAAGATTAAATGTTAAAATTTCATCAATATTGACCATTTTTTCAACGTTCGACTGGTCCGGGGTCATCGTTTTTCATCAGAAAATGGATTTTTTGGACTCTACCAAAAATGATTCAAAATGTCATTTGGATCGGGCCTCATGTTGAATAACCACTTTTTAAACCCTCACAGTGACCAAAACTGCCATTTTTACAGAGTTTTGCTTACTCAAAATCTTCAATTTTGACCAATTTCAGGCACAGAAATGACTTTAAACACACTTATTTTAGTTGAAAAAGTAATAACTCACATCCAACCGTCATTTAAAGTCAAAAGATTAAATGTTAAAATTTCATCAATATTGACAATTTTTTCAACGTTCGACTGGTCCGGGGTCATCGTTTTTCATCAGAAAATTGATTTTTTGGACTCTACCAAAAATGATTCAAAATGTCATTTTGATCGGGCCTCATGTTGAATAACCACTTTTTAAACCCTCACAGTGACCAAAACTGCCATTTTTACAGAGTTTTGCTTACTCAAAATCTTCAATTTTGACCAATTTCAGGCACAGAAATTACTTTAAACACACTTATTTTAGTTGAAAAAGTATTAACTCACATCCAACCGTCATTTAAAGTCAAAAGATTAAATGTTAAAATTTCATCAATATTGACCATTTTTTCAACGTTCGACTGGTCCGGGGTCATCGTTTTTCATCAGAAAATGGATTTTTTGGACTCTACCAAAAATGATAAAAAATGTCATTTGGATCGGGCCTCATGTTGAATAACCACTTTTTAAACCCTCACAGTGACCAAAACTGCCATTTTTACAGAGTTTTGCTTACTCAAAATCTTCAATTTTGACCAATTTCAGGCACAGAAATGACTTTAAACACACTTATTTTAGTTGAAAAAGTAATAACTCACATCCAACCGTCATTTAAAGTCAAAAGATTAAATGTTAAAATTTCATCAATATTGACCATTTTTTCAACGTTCGACTGGTCCGGGGTCATCGTTTTTCATCAGAAAATTGATTTTTTGGACTCTACCAAAAATGATTCAAAATGTCTTTTGGATCGGGCCTCATGTTGAATAACCACTTTTTAAACCCTCACAAGGACCAAAACTGCAATTTTTACAGAGTTTTGCTTACTCAAAATCTTCAATTTTGACCAATTTCAGGCACAGAAATGACTTTAAACACACTTATTTTAGTTGAAAAAGTAATAACTCACATCCAACCGTCATTTAAAGTCAAAAGATTAAATGTTAAAATTTCATCAATATTGACCATTTTTTCAACGTTCGACTGGTCCAGGGTCATCGTTTTTCATCAGAAAATTGATTTTTTGGACTCTACCAAAAATGATTCAAAATGTCATTTTGATCGGGCCTCATGTTGAATAACCACTTTTTAAACCCTCACAGTGACCAAAACTGCCATTTTTACAGAGTTTTGCTTACTCAAAATCTTCAATTTTGACCAATTTCAGGCACAGAAATGACTTTAAACACACTTATTTTAGTTGAAAAAGTAATAACTCACATCCAACCATCATTTAAAGTCAAAAGATTAAATGTTAAAATTTCATCAATATTGACAATTTTTTCAACGTTCGACTGGTCCGGGGTCATCGTTTTTCATCAGAAAATTGATTTTTTGGACTCTACCAAAAATGATTCAAAATGTCATTTGGATCGGGCCTCATGTTGAATAACCACTTTTTAAACCCTCACAGTGACCAAAACTGCCATTTTTACAGTTTTGCTTACTCAAAATCTTCAATTTTGACCAATTTCAGGCACAGAAATGACTTTAAACACACTTATTTTAGTTGAAAAAGTAATAACTCACATCCAACCGTCATTTAAAGTCAAAAGATTAAATGTTAAAATTTCATCAATATTGACCATTTTTTCAACGTTCGACTGGTCCGGGGTCATCGTTTTTCATCAGAAAATTGATTTTTTGGACTCTACCAAAAATGATTCAAAATGTCATTTTGATCGGGCCTCATGTTGAATAACCACTTTTTAAACCCTCACAGTGACCAAAACTGCCATTTTTACAGAGTTTTGCTTACTCAAAATCTTCGATTTTGACCAATTTCAGGCACAGAAATGACTTTAAACACACTTATTTTAGTTGAAAAAGTAATAACTCACATCCAACCGTCATTTAAAGTCAAAAGATTAAATGTTAAAATTTCATCAATATTGACCATTTTTTCAACGTTCGACTGGTCCGGGGTCATCGTTTTTCATCAGAAAATGGATTTTTTGGACTCTACCAAAAATGATTCAAAATGTCATTTGGATCGGGCCTCATGTTGAATAACCACTTTTTAAACCCTCACAGTGACCAAAACTGCAATTTTTACAGAGTTTTGCTTACTCAAAATCTTCAATTTTGACCAATTTCAGGCACAGAAATGACTTTAAACACACTTATTTTAGTTGAAAAAGTAATAACTCACATCCAACCGTCATTTAAAGTCAAAAGATTAAATGTTAAAATTTCATCAATATTGACCATTTTTTCAACGTTCGACTGGTCTGGGGTCATCGTTTTTCATCAGAAAATTGATTTTTTGGACTCTACCAAAAATGATTCAAAATGTCATTTGGATCGGGCCTCATGTTGAATAACCACTTTTTAAACCCTCACAGTGACCAAAATTGCCATTTTTACAGAGTTTTGCTTACTCAAAATCTTCAATTTTGACCAATTTCAGGCACAGAAATGACTTTAAACACACTTATTTTAGTTGAAAAAGTAATAACTCACATCCAACCGTCATTTAAAGTCAAAAGATTAAATGTTAAAATTTCATCAATATTGACCATTTTTTCAACGTTCGACTGGTCCGGGGTCATCGTTTTTCATCAGAAAATTGATTTTTTGGACTCTACCAAAAATGATTCAAAATGTCATTTGGATCGGGCCTCATGTTGAATAACCACTTTTTAAACCCTCACAGTGACCAAAACTGCCATTTTTACAGAGTTTTGCTTACTCAAAATCTTCAATTTTGACCAATTTCAGGCACAGAAATGACTTTAAACACACTTATTTTAGTTGAAAAAGTAATAACTCACATCCAACCGTCATTTAAAGTCAAAAGATTAAATGTTAAAATTTCATCAATATTGACCATTTTTTCAACGTTTGACTGGTCCGGGGTCATCGTTTTTCATCAGAAAATTGATTTTTTGGACTCTACCAAAAATGATTCAAAATGTCATTTGGATCGGGCCTCATGTTGAATAACCACTTTTTAAACCCTCACAGTGACCAAAACTGCCATTTTTACAGAGTTTTGCTTACTCAAAATCTTCAATTTTGACCAATTTCAGGCACAGAAATGACTTTAAACATACTTATTTTAGTTGAAAAAGTAATAACTCACATCCAACCGTCATTTAAAGTCAAAAGATTAAATGTTAAAATTTCATCAATAGTGACCATTTTTTCAACGTTCGACTGGTCCGGGGTCATCGTTTTTCATCAGAAAATGGATTTTTTGGACTCTACCAAAAATGATTCAAAATGTCATTTGGATCGGGCCTCATGTTGAATAACCACTTTTTAAACCCTCACAGTGACCAAAACTGCCATTTTTACAAAGTTTTGCTTACTCAAAATCTTCAATTTTGACCAATTTCAGGCACAGAAATGACTTTAAACACACTTATTTTAGTTGAAAAAGTAATAACTCACATCCAACCGTCATTTAAAGTCAAAAGATTAAATGTTAAAATTTCATCAATATTGACCATTTTTTCAACGTTCGACTGGTCCGGGGTCATCGTTTTTCATCAGAAAATTGATTTTTTGGACTCTACCAAAAATGATTCAAAATGTCATTTGGATCGGGCCTCATGTTGAATAACCACTTTTTAAACCCTCACAGTGACCCAAACTGCAATTTTTACAGAGTTTTGCTTACTCAAAATCTTCAATTTTGACCAATTTCAGGCATAGAAATGACTTTAAACACACTTATTTTAGTTGAAAAAGTAATAACTCACATCCAACCGTCGTTTAAAGTCAAAAGATTAAATGTTAAAATTTCATCAATATTGACCATTTTTTCAACGTTCGACTGGTCCGGGGTCATCGTTTTTCATCAGAAAATTGATTTTTTGGACTCTACCAAAAATGATTCAAAATGTCATTTTGATTGGGCCTCATGTTGAATAACCACTTTTTAAACCCTCACAGTGACCAAAACTGCCATTTTTACAGAGTTTTGCTTACTCAAAATCTTCAATTTTGACCAATTTCAGGCACAGAAATGACTTTAAACACACTTATTTTAGTTGAAAAAGTAATAACTCACATCCAACCGTCATTTAAAGTCAAAAGATTAAATGTTAAAATTTCATCAATATTGACCATTTTTTCAACGTTCGACTGGTCCGGGGTCATCGTTTTTCATCAGAAAATTGATTTTTTGGACTCTACCAAAAATGATTCAAAATGTCATTTGGATCGGGCCTCATGTTGAATAACCACTTTTTAAACCCTCACAGTGACCCAAACTGCCATTTTTACAGAGTTTTGCTTACTCAAAATCTTCAATTTTGACCAATTTCAGGCACAGAAATGACGTTAAACACACTTATTTTAGTTGAAAAAGTAATAACTCACATCCAACCGTCATTTGAAGTCAAAAGATTAAATGTTAAAATTTCATCAATATTGACCATTTTTTCAACGTTTGACTGGTCCGGGGTCATCGTTTTTCATCAGAAAATTGATTTTTTGGACTCTACCAAAAATGATTCAAAATGTCATTTGGATCGGGCCTCATGTTGAATAACCACTTTTTAAACCCTCACAGTGACCAAAACTGCCATTTTTACAGAGTTTTGCTTACTCAAAATCTTCAATTTTGACCAATTTCAGGCACAGAAATGACTTTAAACACACTTATTTTAGTTGAAAAAGTAATAACTCACATCCAACCGTCATTTAAAGTCAAAAGATTAAATGTTAAAATTTCATCAATATTGACCATTTTTTCAACGTTCGACTGGTCCGGGGTCATCGTTTTTCATCAGAAAATTGATTTTTTGGACTCTACCAAAAATGATTCAAAATGTCATTTGGATCGGGCCTCATGTTGAAGAACCACTTTTTAAACCCTCACAGTGACCAAAACTGCAATTTTTACAGAGTTTTGCTTACTCAAAATCTTCAATTTTGACCAATTTCAGGC
Source organism: Lissotriton vulgaris (assembly GCF_964263255.1). Lineage (NCBI taxonomy): Eukaryota > Metazoa > Chordata > Amphibia > Caudata > Salamandridae > Lissotriton > Lissotriton vulgaris. Next base: position 65,490 of record NW_028243733.1, read on the forward strand.
ACAGAAATGACTTTAAACACACTTATTTTAGTTGAAAAAGTAATAACTCACATCCAACCGTCATTTAAAGTCAAAAGATTAAATGTTAAAATTTCATCAATATTGACCATTTTTTCAACGTTCGACTGGTCCGGGGTCATCGCTTTTCATCAGAAAATTGATTTTTTGGACTCTACCAAAAATGATTCAAAATGTCATTTTGATCGGGCCTCATGTTGAATAACCACTTTTTAAACCCTCACAGTGACCAAAACTGCCATTTTTACAGAGTTTTGCTTACTCAAAATCTTCAATTTTGACCAATTTCAGGCACAGAAATGACTTTAAACACACTTATTTTAGTTGAAAAAGTAATAACTCACATCCAACCGTCATTTAAAGTCAAAAGATTAAATGTTAAAATTTCATCAATATTGACCATTTTTTCAACGTTCGACTGGTCCGGGGTCATCGTTTTTCATCAGAAAATGGATTTTTTGGACTCTACCAAAAATGATTCAACATGTCATTTGGATCAGGCCTCATGTTGAATAACCACTTTTTAAACACTCACAGTGACCAAAACTGCCATTTTTACAGTTTTGCTTACTCAAAATCTTCAATTTTGACCAATTTCAGGCACAGAAATGACTTTAAACACACTTATTTTAGTTGAAAAAGTAATAACTCACATCCAACCGTCATTTAAAGTCAAAAGATTAAATGTTAAAATTTCATCAATATTGACCATTTTTTCAACGTTCGACTGGTCCGGGGTCATCGTTTTTCATCAGAAAATGGATTTTTTGGACTCTACCAAAAATGATTCAAAATGTCATTTGGATCGGGCCTCATGTTGAATACCCACTTTTTAATCCCTCACAGTGACCAAAACTGCCATTTTTACAGAGTTTTGCTTACTAAAAATCTTCAATTTTGACCAATTTCAGGCACAGAAATGACTTTAAACACACTTATTTTAGTTGAAAAAGTAATAACTCACATCCAACCGTCATTTAAAGTCAAAAGATTAAATGTTAAAATTTCATCAATATTGACCATTTTTTCAACGTTCGACTGGTCCGGGGTCATCGTTTTTCATCAGAAAATTGATTTTTTGGACTCTACCAAAAATGATTCAAAATGTCATTTTGATCGGGCCTCATGTTGAATAACCACTTTTTAAACCCTCACAGTGACCAAAACTGCCATTTTTACAGAGTTTTGCTTACTGAAAATCTTCAATTTTGACCAATTTCAGGCACAGAAATGACTTTAAACACACTTATTTTAGTTGAAAAAGTAATAACTCACATCCAACCGTCAGTTAAAGTCAAAAGATTAAATGTTAAAATTTCATCAATATTGACCATTTTTTCAACGTTCGACTGGTCCGGGGTCATCGTTTTTCATCAGAAAATGGATTTTTTGGACTCTACCAAAAATGATTCAAAATGTCATTTGGATCGGGCCTCATGTTGAATAACCACTTTTTAAACCCTCACAGTGACCAAAACTGCCATTTTTACAGAGTTTTGCTTACTCAAAATCTTCAATTTTGACCAATTTCAGGCACAGAAATGACTTTAAACACTCTTATTTTAGTTGAAAAAGTAATAACTCACATCCAACCGTCATTTAAAGTCAAAAGATTAAATGTTAAAATTTCATCAATATTGACCATTTTTTCAACGTTCGACTGGTCCGGGGTCATCGTTTTTCATCAGAAAATTGATTTTTTGGACTCTACCAAAAATGATTCAAAATGTCATTTGGATCGGGCCTCATGTTGAATTACCACTTTTTAAACCCTCACAGTGACCAAAACTGCCATTTTTACAGAGTTTTGCTTACTCAAAATCTTCAATTTTGACCAATTTCAGGCACAGAAATGACTTTAAACACACTTATTTTAGTTGAAAAAGTAATAACTCACATCCAACCATCATTTAAAGTCAAAAGATTAAATGTTAAAATTTCATCAATATTGACCATTTTTTCAACGTTCGACTGGTCCGGGGTCATCGTTTTTCATCAGAAAATGGATTTTTTGGACTCTACCAAAAATGATTCAACATGTCATTTGGATCAGGCCTCATGTTGAATAACCACTTTTTAAACCCTCACAGTGACCAAAACTGCCATTTTTACAGTTTTGCTTACTCAAAATCTTCAATTTTGACCAATTTCAGGCACAGAAATGACTTTAAACACACTTATTTTAGTTGAAAAAGTAATAACTCACATCCAACCGTCATTTAAAGTCAAAAGATTAAATGTTAAAATTTCATCAATATTGACCATTTTTTCAACGTTCGACTGGTCCGGGGTCATCGTTTTTCATCAGAAAATGGATTTTTTGGACTCTACCAAAAATGATTCAAAATGTCATTTGGATCGGGCCTCATGTTGAATAACCACTTTTTAAACCCTCACAGTGACCAAAACTGCCATTTTTACAGAGTTTTGCTTACTCAAAATCTTCAATTTTGACCAATTTCAGGCACAGAAATGACTTTAAACACACTTATTTTAGTTGAAAAAGTAATAACTCACATCCAACCGTCATTTAAAGTCAAAAGATTAAATGTTAAAATTTCATCAATATTGACCATTTTTTCAACGTTCGACTGGTCCGGGGTCATCGTTTTTCATCAGAAAATTGATTTTTTGGACTCTACCAAAAATGATTCAAAATGTCATTTTGATCGGGCCTCATGTTGAATAACCACTTTTTAAACCCTCACAGTGACCAAAACTGCCATTTTTACAGAGTTTTGCTTACTCAAAATCTTCAATTTTGACCAATTTCAGGCACAGAAATGACTTTAAACACACTTATTTTAGTTGAAAAAGTATTAACTCACATCCAACCGTCATTTAAAGTCAAAAGATTAAATGTTAAAATTTCATCAATATTGACCATTTTTTCAACGTTCGACTGGTCCGGGGTCATCGTTTTTCATCAGAAAATGGATTTTTTGGACTCTACCAAAAATGATAAAAAATGTCATTTGGATCGGGCCTCATGTTGAATAACCACTTTTTAAACCCTCACAGTGACCAAAACTGCCATTTTTACAGAGTTTTGCTTACTCAAAATCTTCAATTTTGACCAATTTCAGGCACAGAAATGACTTTAAACACACTTATTTTAGTTGAAAAAGTAATAACTCACATCCAACCGTCATTTAAAGTCAAAAGATTAAATGTTAAAATTTCATCAATATTGACCATTTTTTCAACGTTCGACTGGTCCGGGGTCATCGTTTTTCATCAGAAAATTGATTTTTTGGACTCTACCAAAAATGATTCAAAATGTCATTTGGATCGGGCCTCATGTTGAATAACCACTTTTTAAACCCTCACAAGGACCAAAACTGCAATTTTTACAGAGTTTTGCTTACTCAAAATCTTCAATTTTGACCAATTTCAGGCACAGAAATGACTTTAAACACACTTATTTTAGTTGAAAAAGTAATAACTCACATCCAACCGTCATTTAAAGTCAAAAGATTAAATGTTAAAATTTCATCAATATTGACCATTTTTTCAACGTTCGACTGGTCCAGGGTCATCGTTTTTCATCAGAAAATTGATTTTTTGGACTCTACCAAAAATGATTCAAAATGTCATTTTGATCGGGCCTCATGTTGAATAACCACTTTTTAAACCCTCACAGTGACCAAAACTGCCATTTTTACAGAGTTTTGCTTACTCAAAATCTTCAATTTTGACCAATTTCAGGCACAGAAATGACTTTAAACACACTTATTTTAGTTGAAAAAGTAATAACTCACATCCAACCATCATTTAAAGTCAAAAGATTAAATGTTAAAATTTCATCAATATTGACAATTTTTTCAACGTTCGACTGGTCCGGGGTCATCGTTTTTCATCAGAAAATTGATTTTTTGGACTCTACCAAAAATGATTCAAAATGTCATTTGGATCGGGCCTCATGTTGAATAACCACTTTTTAAACCCTCACAGTGACCAAAACTGCCATTTTTACAGAGTTTTGCTTACTCAAAATCTTCGATTTTGACCAATTTCAGGCACAGAAATGACTTTAAACACACTTATTTTAGTTGAAAAAGTAATAACTCACATCCAACCGTCATTTAAAGTCAAAAGATTAAATGTTAAAATTTCATCAATATTGACCATTTTTTCAACGTTCGACTGGTCCGGGGTCATCGTTTTTCATCAGAAAATGGATTTTTTGGACTCTACCAAAAATGATTCAAAATGTCATTTGGATCGGGCCTCATGTTGAATAACCAATTTTTAAACCCTCACAGTGACCAAAACTGCAATTTTTACAGAGTTTTGCTTACTCAAAATCTTCAATTTTGACCAATTTCAGGCACAGAAATGACTTTAAACACACTTATTTTAGTTGAAAAAGTAATAACTCACATCCAACCGTCATTTAAAGTCAAAAGATTAAATGTTAAAATTTCATCAATATTGACCATTTTTTCAACGTTCGACTGGTCCGGGGTCATCGTTTTTCATCAGAAAATTGATTTTTTGGACTCTACCAAAAATGATTCAAAATGTCATTTGGATCGGGCCTCATGTTGAATAACCACTTTTTAAACCCTCACAGTGACCAAAATTGCAATTTTTACAGAGTTTTGCTTACTCAAAATCTTCAATTTTGACCAATTTCAGGCACAGAAATGACTTTAAACACACTTATTTTAGTTGAAAAAGTAATAACTCACATCCAACCGTCATTTAAAGTCAAAAGATTAAATGTTAAAATTTCATCAATATTGACCATTTTTTCAACGTTCGACTGGTCCGGGGTCATCGTTTTTCATCAGAAAATTGATTTTTTGGACTCTACCAAAAATGATTCAAAATGTCATTTGGATCGGGCCTCATGTTGAATAACCACTTTTTAAACCCTCACAGTGACCAAAACTGCCATTTTTACAGAGTTTTGCTTACTCAAAATCTTCAATTTTGACCAATTTCAGGCACAGAAATGACTTTAAACACACTTATTTTAGTTGAAAAAGTAATAACTCACATCCAACCGTCATTTAAAGTCAAAAGATTAAATGTTAAAATTTCATCAATATTGACCATTTTTTCAACGTTCGACTGGTCCGGGGTCATCGTTTTTCATCAGAAAATTGATTTTTTGGACTCTACCAAAAATGATTCAAAATGTCATTTGGATCGGGCCTCATGTTGAATAACCACTTTTTAAACCCTCACAGTGACCAAAACTGCCATTTTTACAGAATTTTGCTTACTCAAAATCTTCAATTTTGACCAATTTCAGGCACAGAAATGACTTTAAACACACTTATTTTAGTTGAAAAAGTAATAACTCACATCCAACCGTCATTTAAAGTCAAAAGATTAAATGTTAAAATTTCATCAATATTGACCATTTTTTCAACGTTCGACTGGTCCGGGGTCATCGTTTTTCATCAGAAAATTGATTTTTTGGACTCTACCAAAAATGATTCAAAATGTCATTTGGATCGGGCCTCATGTTGAATAACCACTTTTTAATCCCTCACAGTGACCAAAACTGCCATTTTTACAGAGTTTTGCTTACTCAAAATCTTCAATTTTGACCAATTTCAGGCACAGAAATGACTTTAAACACACTTATTTTAGTTGAAAAAGTAATAACTCACATCCAACCGTCATTTAAAGTCAAAAGATTAAATGTTAAAATTTCATCAATATTGACCATTTTTTCAACGTTCGACTGGTCCGGGGTCATCGTTTTTCATCAGAAAATTGATTTTTTGGACTCTACCAAAAATGATTCAAAATGTCATTTGGATCGGGCCTCATGTTGAATAACCACTTTTTAAACCCTCACAGTGACCAAAATTGCCATTTTTACAGAGTTTTGCTTACTCAAAATCTTCAATTTTGACCAATTTCAGGCACAGAAATGACTTTAAACACACTTATTTTAGTTGAAAAAGTAATAACTCACATCCAACCGTCATTTAAAGTCAAAAAATTAAATGTTAAAATTTCATCTATATTGACCATTTTTTCAACGTTCGACTGGTCCGGGGTCATCGTTTTTCATCAGAAAATTGATTTTTTGGACTCTACCAAAAATGATTCAAAATGTCATTTGGATCGGGCCTCATGTTGAATAACCACTTTTTAAACCCTCACAGTGACCAAAATTGCCATTTTTACAGAGTTTTGCTTACTCAAAATCTTCAATTTTGACCAATTTCAGGCACAGAAATGACTTTAAACACACTTATTTTAGTTGAAAAAGTAATAACTCACATCCAACCGTCATTTAAAGTCAAAAGATTAAATGTTAAAATTTCATCAATATTGACCATTTTTTCAACGTTCGACTGGTCCGGGGTCATCGTTTTTCATCAGAAAATTGATTTTTTGGACTCTACCAAAAATGATTCAAAATGTCATTTGGATCGGGCCTCATGTTGAATAACCACTTTTTAATCCCTCACAGTGACCAAAACTGCCATTTTTACAGAGTTTTGCTTACTCAAAATCTTCAATTTTGACCAATTTCAGGCACAGAAATGACTTTAAACACACTTATTTTAGTTGAAAAAGTAATAACTCACATCCAACCGTCATTTAAAGTCAAAAGATTAAATGTTAAAATTTCATCAATATTGACCATTTTTTCAACGTTCGACTGGTCCGGGGTCATCGTTTTTCATCAGAAAATTGATTTTTTGGACTCTACCAAAAATGATTCAAAATGTCATTTGGATCGGGCCTCATGTTGAATAACCACTTTTTAAACCCTCACAGTGACCAAAATTGCCATTTTTACAGAGTTTTGCTTACTCAAAATCTTCAATTTTGACCAATTTCAGGCACAGAAATGACTTTAAACACACTTATTTTAGTTGAAAAAGTAATAACTCACATCCAACCGTCATTTAAAGTCAAAAAATTAAATGTTAAAATTTCATCTATATTGACCATTTTTTCAACGTTCGACTGGTCCGGGGTCATCGTTTTTCATCAGAAAATTGATTTTTTGGACTCTACCAAAAATGATTCAAAATGTCATTTGGATCGGGCCTCATGTTGAATAACCACTTTTTAAACCCTCACAGTGACCAAAATTGCCATTTTTACAGAGTTTTGCTTACTCAAAATCTTCAATTTTGACCAATTTCAGGCACAGAAATGACTTTAAACACACTTATTTTAGTTGAAAAAGTAATAACTCACATCCAACCGTCATTTAAAGTCAAAAGATTAAATGTTAAAATTTCATCAATATTGACCATTTTTTCAACGTTCGACTGGTCCGGGGTCATCGTTTTTCATCAGAAAATTGATTTTTTGGACTCCACCAAAAATGATTCAAAATGTCATTTTGATCGGGCCTCATGTTGAATAACCACTTTTTAAACCCTCACAGTGACCAAAACTGCCATTTTTACAGAGTTTTGCTTACTCAAAATCTTCAATTTTGACCAATTTCAGGCACAGAAATGACTTTAAACACACTTATTTTAGTTGAAAAAGTAATAACTCACATCCAACCGTCATTTAAAGTCAAAAGATTAAATGTTAAAATTTCATCAATATTGACCATTTTTTCAACGTTCGACTGGTCCGGGGTCATCGTTTTTCATCAGAAAATTGATTTTTTGGACTCTACCAAAAATGATTCAAAATGTCATTTGGATCGGGCCTCATGTTGAATTACCACTTTTTAAACCCTCACAGTGACCAAAACTGCCATTTTTACAGAGTTTTGCTTACTCAAAATCTTCAATTTTGACCAATTTCAGGCACAGAAATGACTTTAAACACACTTATTTTAGTTGAAAAAGTAATAACTCACATCCAACCGTCATTTAAAGTCAAAAGATTAAATGTTAAAATTTCATCAATATTGACCATTTTTTCAACGTTCGACTGGTCCGGGGTCATCGTTTTTCATCAGAAAATGGATTTTTTGGACTCTACCAAAAATGATTCAACATGTCATTTGGATCAGGCCTCATGTTGAACAACCACTTTTTAAACCCTCACAGTGACCAAAACTGCCATTTTTACAGTTTTGCTTACTCAAAATCTTCAATTTTGACCAATTTCAGGCACAGAAATGACTTTAAACACACTTATTTTAGTTGAAAAAGTAATAACTCACATCCAACCGTCATTTAAAGTCAAAAGATTAAATGTTAAAATTTCATCAATATTGACCATTTTTTCAACGTTCGACTGGTCCGGGGTCATCGTTTTTCATCAGAAAATTGATTTTTTGGACTCTACCAAAAATGATTCAAAATGTCATTTGGATCGGGCCTCATGTTGAATAACCACTTTTTAAACCCTCACAAGGACCAAAACTGCAATTTTACAGAGTTTTGCTTACTCAAAATCTTCAATTTTGACCAATTTCAGGCACAGAAATGACTTTAAACACACTTATTTTAGTTGAAAAAGTAATAACTCACATCCAACCGTCATTTAAAGTCAAAAGATTAAATGTTAAAATTTCATCAATATTGACCATTTTTTCAACGTTCGACTGGTCCAGGGTCATCGTTTTTCATCAGAAAATTGATTTTTTGGACTCTACCAAAAATGATTCAAAATGTCATTTTGATCGGGCCTCATGTTGAATAACCACTTTTTAAACCCTCACAGTGACCAAAACTGCCATTTTTACAGAGTTTTGCTTACTCAAAATCTTCAATTTTGACCAATTTCAGGCACAGAAATGACTTTAAACACACTTATTTTAGTTGAAAAAGTAATAACTCACATCCAACCATCATTTAAAGTCAAAAGATTAAATGTTAAAATTTCATCAATATTAACCATTTTTTCAACGTTCGACTGGTCCGGGGTCATCGTTTTTCATCAGAAAATTGATTTTTTGGACTCTACCAAAAATGATTCAAAATGTCATTTGGATCGGGCCTCATGTTGAATAACCACTTTTTAAACCCTCACAGTGACCAAAACTGCCATTTTTACAGTTTTGCTTACTCAAAATCTTCAATTTTGACCAATTTCAGGCACAGAAATGACTTTAAACACACTTATTTTAGTTGAAAAAGTAATAACTCACATCCAACCGTCATTTAAAGTCAAAAGATTAAATGTTAAAATTTCATCAATATTGACCATTTTTTCAATGTTCGACTGGTCCGGGGTCATCGTTTTTCATCAGAAAATTGATTTTTTGGACTCTACCAAAAATGATTCAAAATGTCATTTTGATCGGGCCTCATGTTGAATAACCACTTTTTAAACCCTCACAGTGACCAAAACTGCCATTTTTACAGAGTTTTGCTTACTCAAAATCTTCGATTTTGACCAATTTCAGGCACAGAAATGACTTTAAACACACTTATTTTAGGTCAAAAAGTAATAACTCACATCCAACCGTCATTTAAAGTCAAAAGATTAAATGTTAAAATTTCATCAATATTGACCATTTTTTCAACGTTCGACTGGTCCGGGGTCATCGTTTTTCATCAGAAAATGGATTTTTTGGACTCTACCAAAAATGATTCAAAATGTCATTTGGATCGGGCCTCATGTTGAATAACCACTTTTTAAACCCTCACAGTGACCAAAACTGCCATTTTTACAGAGTTTTGCTTACTCAAAATCTTCAATTTTGACCAATTTCAGGCACAGAAATGACTTTAAACACACTTATTTTAGTTGAAAAAGTAATAACTCACATCCAACCGTCATTTAAAGTCAAAAGATTAAATGTTAAAATTTCATCAATATTGACCATTTTTTCAACGTTCGACTGGTCCGGGGTCATCGTTTTTCATCAGAAAATTGATTTTTTGGACTCTACCAAAAATGATTCAAAATGTCATTTGGATCGGGCCTCATGTTGAATAACCACTTTTTAAACCCTCACAGTGACCAAAATTGCCATTTTTACAGAGTTTTGCTTACTCAAAATCTTCAATTTTGACCAATTTCAGGCACAGAAATGACTTTAAACACACTTATTTTAGTTGAAAAAGTAATAACTCACATCCAACCGTCATTTAAAGTCAAAAGATTAAATGTTAAAATTTCATCAATATTGACCATTTTTTCAACGTTCGACTGGTCCGGGGTCATCGTTTTTCATCAGAAAATTGATTTTTTGGACTCTACCAAAAATGATTCAAAATGTCATTTGGATCGGGCCTCATGTTGAATAACCACTTTTTAAACCCTCACAGTGACCAAAACTGCCATTTTTACAGAGTTTTGCTTACTCAAAATCTTCAATTTTGACCAATTTCAGGCACAGAAATGACTTTAAACACACTTATTTTAGTTGAAAAAGTAATAACTCACATCCAACCGTCATTTAAAGTCAAAAGATTAAATGTTAAAATTTCATCAATATTGACCATTTTTTCAACGTTCGACTGGTCCGGGGTCATCGTTTTTCATCAGAAAATGGATTTTTTGGACTCTACCAAAAATGATTCAACATGTCATTTGGATCAGGCCTCATGTTGAATAACCACTTTTTAAACCCTCACAGTGACCAAAACTGCCATTTTTACAGTTTTGCTTACTCAAAATCTTCAATTTTGACCAATTTCAGGCACAGAAATGACTTTAAACACACTTTTTTTAGTTGAAAAAGTAATAACTCACATCCAACCGTCATTTAAAGTCAAAAGATTAAATGTTAAAATTTCATCAATATTGACCATTTTTTCAACGTTCGACTGGTCCGGGGTCATCGTTTTTCATCAGAAAATTGATTTTTTGGACTCTACCAAAAATGATTCAAAATGTCATTTGGATCGGGCCTCATGTTGAATAACCACTTTTTAATCCCTCACAGTGACCAAAACTGCCATTTTTACAGAGTTTTGCTTACTCAAAATCTTCAATTTTGACCAATTTCAGGCACAGAAATGACTTTAAACACACTTATTTTAGTTGAAAAAGTAATAACTCACATCCAACCGTCATTTAAAGTCAAAAGATTAAATGTTAAAATTTCATCAATATTGACCATTTTTTCAACGTTCGACTGGTCCGGGGTCATCGTTTTTCATCAGAAAATTGATTTTTTGGACTCTACCAAAAATGATTCAAAATGTCATTTGGATCGGGCCTCATGTTGAATAACCACTTTTTAAACCCTCACAGTGACCAAAATTGCCATTTTTACAGAGTTTTGCTTACTCAAAATCTTCAATTTTGACCAATTTCAGGCACAGAAATGACTTAAAACACACTTATTTTAGTTGAAAAAGTAATAACTCACATCCAACCGTCATTTAAAGTCAAAAGATTAAATGTTAAAATTTCATCAATATTGACCATTTTTTCAACGTTCGACTGGTCCGGGGTCATCGTTTTTCATCAGAAAATTGATTTTTTGGACTCTACCAAAAATGATTCAAAATGTCATTTGGATCGGGCCTCATGTTGAATAACCACTTTTTAATCCCTCACAGTGACCAAAATTGCCATTTTTACAGAGTTTTGCTTACTCAAAATCTTCAATTTTGACCAATTTCAGGCACAGAAATGACTTTAAACACACTTATTTTAGTTGAAAAAGTAATAACTCACATCCAACCGTCATTTAAAGTCAAAAGATTAAATGTTAAAATTTCATCAATATTGACCATTTTTTCAACGTTCGACTGGTCCGGGGTCATCGTTTTTCATCAGAAAATTAATTTTTTGGACTCTACCAAAAATGATTCAAAATGTCATTTTGATCGGGCCTCATGTTGAATAACCACTTTTTAAACCCTCACAGTGACCAAAACTGCCATTTTTACAGAGTTTTGCTTACTCAAAATCTTCAATTTTGACCCATTTCAGGCACAGAAATGACTTTAAACACACTTATTTTAGTTGAAAAAGTAATAACTCACATCCAACCGTCATTTAAAGTCAAAAGATTAAATGTTAAAATGTCATCAATATTGACCATTTTTTCAACGTTCGACTGGTCCGGGGTCATCGTTTTTTATCAGAAAATGGATTTTTTGGACTCTACCAAAAATGATTCAAAATGTCATTTGGATCGGGCCTCATGTTGAATAACCACTTTTTAAACCCTCACAGTGACCAAAACTGCCATTTTTACAGAGTTTTGCTTACTCAAAATCTTCAATTTTGACCAATTTCAGGCACAGAAATGACTTTAAACACACTTATTTTAGTTGAAAAAGTAATAACTCACATCCAACCGTCATTTAAAGTCAAAAGATTAAATGTTAAAATTTCATCAATAATGACCATTTTTTCAACGTTCGACTGGTCCGGGGTCATCGTTTTTCATCAGAAAATTGATTTTTTGGACTCTACCAAAAATGATTCAAAATGTCATTTGGATCGGGCCTCATGTTGAATAACCACTTTTTAAACCCTCACAGTGACCAAAATTGCCATTTTTACAGAGTTTTGCTTACTCAAAATCTTCAATTTTGACCAATTTCAGGCACAGAAATGACTTTAAACACACTTATTTTAGTTGAAAAAGTAATAACTCACATCCAACCGTCATTTAAAGTCAAAAGATTAAATGTTAAAATTTCATCAATATTGACCATTTTTTCAACGTTCGACTGGTCCGGGGTCATCGTTTTTCATCAGAAAATTAATTTTTTGGACTCTACCAAAAATGATTCAAAATGTCATTTTGATCGGGCCTCATGTTGAATAACCACTTTTTAAACCCTCACAGTGACCAAAACTGCCATTTTTACAGAGTTTTGCTTACTCAAAATCTTCAATTTTGACCCATTTCAGGCACAGAAATGACTTTAAACACACTTATTTTAGTTGAAAAAGTAATAACTCACATCCAACCGTCATTTAAAGTCAAAAGATTAAATGTTAAAATTTCATCAATATTGACCATTTTTTCAACGTTCGACTGGTCCGGGGTCATCGTTTTTCATCAGAAAATGGATTTTTTGGACTCTACCAAAAATGATTCAAAATGTCATTTGGATCGGGCCTCATGTTGAATAACCACTTTTTAAACCCTCACAGTGACCAAAACTGCCATTTTTACAGAGTTTTGCTTACTCAAAATCTTCAATTTTGACCAATTTCAGGCACAGAAATGACTTTAAACACACTTATTTTAGTTGAAAAAGTAATAACTCACATCCAACCGTCATTTAAAGTCAAAAGATTAAATGTTAAAATTTCATCAATATTGACCATTTTTTCAACGTTCGACTGGTCCGGGGTCATCGTTTTTCATCAGAAAATTGATTTTTTGGACTCTACCAAAAATGATTCAAAATGTCATTTGGATCGGGCCTCATGTTGAATAACCACTTTTTAAACCCTCACAGTGACCAAAACTGCAATTTTTACAGAGTTTTGCTTACTCAAAATCTTCAATTTTGACCAATTTCAGGCACAGAAATGACTTTAAACACACTTATTTTAGTTGAAAAAGTAATAACTCACATCCAACCGTCATTTAAAGTCAAAAGATTAAATGTTAAAATTTCATCAATATTGACCATTTTTTCAACGTTCGACTGGTCCGGGGTCATCGTTTTTCATCAGAAAATTGATTTTTTGGACTCTACCAAAAATGATTCAAAATGTCATTTTGATCGGGCCTCATGTTGAATAACCACTTTTTAAACCCTCACAGTGACCAAAACTGCCATTTTTACAGAGTTTTGCTTACTCAAAATCTTCAATTTTGACCAATTTCAGGCACAGAAATGACTTTAAACACACTTATTTTAGTTGAAAAAGTAATAACTCACATCCAACCGTCATTTAAAGTCAAAAGATTAAATGTTAAAATTTCATCAATATTGACCATTTTTTCAACGTTCGACTGGTCCGGCGTCATCGTTTTTCATCAGAAAATGGATTTTTTGGACTCTACCAACAATGATTCAACATGTCATTTGGATCAGGCCTCATGTTGAATACCCACTTTTTAAACCCTCACAGTGACCAAAACTGCCATTTTTACAGTTTTGCTTACTCAAAATCTTCAATTTTGACCAATTTCAGGCACAGAAATGACTTTAAACACACTTATTTTAGTTGAAAAAGTAATAACTCACATCCAACCGTCATTTAAAGTCAAAAGATTAAATGTTAAAATTTCATCTATATTGACCATTTTTTCAACGTTCGACTGGTCCGGGGTCATCGTTTTTCATCAGAAAATTGATTTTTTGGACTCTACCAAAAATGATTCAAAATGTCATTTGGATCGGGCCTCATGTTGAATAACCACTTTTTAAACCCTCACAGTGACCAAAATTGCCATTTTTACAGAGTTTTGCTTACCCAAAATCTTCAATTTTGACCAATTTCAGGCACAGAAATGACTTTAAACACACTTATTTTAGTTGAAAAAGTAATAACTCACATCCAACCGTCATTTAAAGTCAAAAGATTAAATGTTAAAATTTCATCAATATTGACCATTTTTTCAACGTTCGACTGGTCCGGGGTCATCGTTTTTCATCAGAAAATTGATTTTTTGGACTCTACCAAAAATGATTCAAAATGTCATTTTGATCGGGCCTCATGTTGAATAACCACTTTTTAAACCCTCACAGTGACCAAAACTGCCATTTTTACAGAGTTTTGCTTACTGAAAATCTTCAATTTTGACCAATTTCAGGCACAGAAATGACTTTAAACACACTTATTTTAGTTGAAAAAGTAATAACTCACATCCAACCGTCAGTTAAAGTCAAAAGATTAAATGTTAAAATTTCATCAATATTGACCATTTTTTCAACGTTCGACTGGTCCGGGGTCATCGTTTTTCATCAGAAAATGGATTTTTTGGACTCTACCAAAAATGATTCAAAATGTCATTTGGATCGGGCCTCATGTTGAATAACCACTTTTTAAACCCTCACAGTGACCAAAACTGCCATTTTTACAGAGTTTTGCTTACTCAAAATCTTCAATTTTGACCAATTTCAGGCACAGAAATGACTTTAAACACTCTTATTTTAGTTGAAAAAGTAATAGCTCACATCCAACCGTCATTTAAAGTCAAAAGATTAAATGTTAAAATTTCATCAATATTGACCATTTTTTCAACGTTCGACTGGTCCGGGGTCATCGTTTTTCATCAGAAAATTGATTTTTTGGACTCTACCAAAAATGATTCAAAATGTCATTTGGATCGGGCCTCATGTTGAATTACCACTTTTTAAACCCTCACAGTGACCAAAACTGCCATTTTTACAGAGTTTTGCTTACTCAAAATCTTCAATTTTGACCAATTTCAGGCACAGAAATGACTTTAAACACACTTATTTTAGTTGAAAAAGTAATAACTCACATCCAACCATCATTTAAAGTCAAAAGATTAAATGTTAAAATTTCATCAATATTGACCATTTTTTCAACGTTCGACTGGTCCGGGGTCATCGTTTTTCATCAGAAAATGGATTTTTTGGACTCTACCAAAAATGATTCAACATGTCATTTGGATCAGGCCTCATGTTGAATAACCACTTTTTAAACCCTCACAGTGACCAAAACTGCCATTTTTACAGTTTTGCTTACTCAAAATCTTCAATTTTGACCAATTTCAGGCACAGAAATGACTTTAAACACACTTATTTTAGTTGAAAAAGTAATAACTCACATCCAACCGTCATTTAAAGTCAAAAGATTAAATGTTAAAATTTCATCAATATTGACCATTTTTTCAACGTTCGACTGGTCCGGGGTCATCGTTTTTCATCAGAAAATGGATTTTTTGGACTCTACCAAAAATGATTCAAAATGTCATTTGGATCGGGCCTCATGTTGAATAACCACTTTTTAAACCCTCACAGTGACCAAAACTGCCATTTTTACAGAGTTTTGCTTACTCAAAATCTTCAATTTTGACCAATTTCAGGCACAGAAATGACTTTAAACACACTTATTTTAGTTGAAAAAGTAATAACTCACATCCAACCGTCATTTAAAGTCAAAAGATTAAATGTTAAAATTTCATCAATATTGACAATTTTTTCAACGTTCGACTGGTCCGGGGTCATCGTTTTTCATCAGAAAATTGATTTTTTGGACTCTACCAAAAATGATTCAAAATGTCATTTTGATCGGGCCTCATGTTGAATAACCACTTTTTAAACCCTCACAGTGACCAAAACTGCCATTTTTACAGAGTTTTGCTTACTCAAAATCTTCAATTTTGACCAATTTCAGGCACAGAAATTACTTTAAACACACTTATTTTAGTTGAAAAAGTATTAACTCACATCCAACCGTCATTTAAAGTCAAAAGATTAAATGTTAAAATTTCATCAATATTGACCATTTTTTCAACGTTCGACTGGTCCGGGGTCATCGTTTTTCATCAGAAAATGGATTTTTTGGACTCTACCAAAAATGATAAAAAATGTCATTTGGATCGGGCCTCATGTTGAATAACCACTTTTTAAACCCTCACAGTGACCAAAACTGCCATTTTTACAGAGTTTTGCTTACTCAAAATCTTCAATTTTGACCAATTTCAGGCACAGAAATGACTTTAAACACACTTATTTTAGTTGAAAAAGTAATAACTCACATCCAACCGTCATTTAAAGTCAAAAGATTAAATGTTAAAATTTCATCAATATTGACCATTTTTTCAACGTTCGACTGGTCCGGGGTCATCGTTTTTCATCAGAAAATTGATTTTTTGGACTCTACCAAAAATGATTCAAAATGTCTTTTGGATCGGGCCTCATGTTGAATAACCACTTTTTAAACCCTCACAAGGACCAAAACTGCAATTTTTACAGAGTTTTGCTTACTCAAAATCTTCAATTTTGACCAATTTCAGGCACAGAAATGACTTTAAACACACTTATTTTAGTTGAAAAAGTAATAACTCACATCCAACCGTCATTTAAAGTCAAAAGATTAAATGTTAAAATTTCATCAATATTGACCATTTTTTCAACGTTCGACTGGTCCAGGGTCATCGTTTTTCATCAGAAAATTGATTTTTTGGACTCTACCAAAAATGATTCAAAATGTCATTTTGATCGGGCCTCATGTTGAATAACCACTTTTTAAACCCTCACAGTGACCAAAACTGCCATTTTTACAGAGTTTTGCTTACTCAAAATCTTCAATTTTGACCAATTTCAGGCACAGAAATGACTTTAAACACACTTATTTTAGTTGAAAAAGTAATAACTCACATCCAACCATCATTTAAAGTCAAAAGATTAAATGTTAAAATTTCATCAATATTGACAATTTTTTCAACGTTCGACTGGTCCGGGGTCATCGTTTTTCATCAGAAAATTGATTTTTTGGACTCTACCAAAAATGATTCAAAATGTCATTTGGATCGGGCCTCATGTTGAATAACCACTTTTTAAACCCTCACAGTGACCAAAACTGCCATTTTTACAGTTTTGCTTACTCAAAATCTTCAATTTTGACCAATTTCAGGCACAGAAATGACTTTAAACACACTTATTTTAGTTGAAAAAGTAATAACTCACATCCAACCGTCATTTAAAGTCAAAAGATTAAATGTTAAAATTTCATCAATATTGACCATTTTTTCAACGTTCGACTGGTCCGGGGTCATCGTTTTTCATCAGAAAATTGATTTTTTGGACTCTACCAAAAATGATTCAAAATGTCATTTTGATCGGGCCTCATGTTGAATAACCACTTTTTAAACCCTCACAGTGACCAAAACTGCCATTTTTACAGAGTTTTGCTTACTCAAAATCTTCGATTTTGACCAATTTCAGGCACAGAAATGACTTTAAACACACTTATTTTAGTTGAAAAAGTAATAACTCACATCCAACCGTCATTTAAAGTCAAAAGATTAAATGTTAAAATTTCATCAATATTGACCATTTTTTCAACGTTCGACTGGTCCGGGGTCATCGTTTTTCATCAGAAAATGGATTTTTTGGACTCTACCAAAAATGATTCAAAATGTCATTTGGATCGGGCCTCATGTTGAATAACCACTTTTTAAACCCTCACAGTGACCAAAACTGCAATTTTTACAGAGTTTTGCTTACTCAAAATCTTCAATTTTGACCAATTTCAGGCACAGAAATGACTTTAAACACACTTATTTTAGTTGAAAAAGTAATAACTCACATCCAACCGTCATTTAAAGTCAAAAGATTAAATGTTAAAATTTCATCAATATTGACCATTTTTTCAACGTTCGACTGGTCTGGGGTCATCGTTTTTCATCAGAAAATTGATTTTTTGGACTCTACCAAAAATGATTCAAAATGTCATTTGGATCGGGCCTCATGTTGAATAACCACTTTTTAAACCCTCACAGTGACCAAAATTGCCATTTTTACAGAGTTTTGCTTACTCAAAATCTTCAATTTTGACCAATTTCAGGCACAGAAATGACTTTAAACACACTTATTTTAGTTGAAAAAGTAATAACTCACATCCAACCGTCATTTAAAGTCAAAAGATTAAATGTTAAAATTTCATCAATATTGACCATTTTTTCAACGTTCGACTGGTCCGGGGTCATCGTTTTTCATCAGAAAATTGATTTTTTGGACTCTACCAAAAATGATTCAAAATGTCATTTGGATCGGGCCTCATGTTGAATAACCACTTTTTAAACCCTCACAGTGACCAAAACTGCCATTTTTACAGAGTTTTGCTTACTCAAAATCTTCAATTTTGACCAATTTCAGGCACAGAAATGACTTTAAACACACTTATTTTAGTTGAAAAAGTAATAACTCACATCCAACCGTCATTTAAAGTCAAAAGATTAAATGTTAAAATTTCATCAATATTGACCATTTTTTCAACGTTTGACTGGTCCGGGGTCATCGTTTTTCATCAGAAAATTGATTTTTTGGACTCTACCAAAAATGATTCAAAATGTCATTTGGATCGGGCCTCATGTTGAATAACCACTTTTTAAACCCTCACAGTGACCAAAACTGCCATTTTTACAGAGTTTTGCTTACTCAAAATCTTCAATTTTGACCAATTTCAGGCACAGAAATGACTTTAAACATACTTATTTTAGTTGAAAAAGTAATAACTCACATCCAACCGTCATTTAAAGTCAAAAGATTAAATGTTAAAATTTCATCAATAGTGACCATTTTTTCAACGTTCGACTGGTCCGGGGTCATCGTTTTTCATCAGAAAATGGATTTTTTGGACTCTACCAAAAATGATTCAAAATGTCATTTGGATCGGGCCTCATGTTGAATAACCACTTTTTAAACCCTCACAGTGACCAAAACTGCCATTTTTACAAAGTTTTGCTTACTCAAAATCTTCAATTTTGACCAATTTCAGGCACAGAAATGACTTTAAACACACTTATTTTAGTTGAAAAAGTAATAACTCACATCCAACCGTCATTTAAAGTCAAAAGATTAAATGTTAAAATTTCATCAATATTGACCATTTTTTCAACGTTCGACTGGTCCGGGGTCATCGTTTTTCATCAGAAAATTGATTTTTTGGACTCTACCAAAAATGATTCAAAATGTCATTTGGATCGGGCCTCATGTTGAATAACCACTTTTTAAACCCTCACAGTGACCCAAACTGCAATTTTTACAGAGTTTTGCTTACTCAAAATCTTCAATTTTGACCAATTTCAGGCATAGAAATGACTTTAAACACACTTATTTTAGTTGAAAAAGTAATAACTCACATCCAACCGTCGTTTAAAGTCAAAAGATTAAATGTTAAAATTTCATCAATATTGACCATTTTTTCAACGTTCGACTGGTCCGGGGTCATCGTTTTTCATCAGAAAATTGATTTTTTGGACTCTACCAAAAATGATTCAAAATGTCATTTTGATTGGGCCTCATGTTGAATAACCACTTTTTAAACCCTCACAGTGACCAAAACTGCCATTTTTACAGAGTTTTGCTTACTCAAAATCTTCAATTTTGACCAATTTCAGGCACAGAAATGACTTTAAACACACTTATTTTAGTTGAAAAAGTAATAACTCACATCCAACCGTCATTTAAAGTCAAAAGATTAAATGTTAAAATTTCATCAATATTGACCATTTTTTCAACGTTCGACTGGTCCGGGGTCATCGTTTTTCATCAGAAAATTGATTTTTTGGACTCTACCAAAAATGATTCAAAATGTCATTTGGATCGGGCCTCATGTTGAATAACCACTTTTTAAACCCTCACAGTGACCCAAACTGCCATTTTTACAGAGTTTTGCTTACTCAAAATCTTCAATTTTGACCAATTTCAGGCACAGAAATGACGTTAAACACACTTATTTTAGTTGAAAAAGTAATAACTCACATCCAACCGTCATTTGAAGTCAAAAGATTAAATGTTAAAATTTCATCAATATTGACCATTTTTTCAACGTTTGACTGGTCCGGGGTCATCGTTTTTCATCAGAAAATTGATTTTTTGGACTCTACCAAAAATGATTCAAAATGTCATTTGGATCGGGCCTCATGTTGAATAACCACTTTTTAAACCCTCACAGTGACCAAAACTGCCATTTTTACAGAGTTTTGCTTACTCAAAATCTTCAATTTTGACCAATTTCAGGCACAGAAATGACTTTAAACACACTTATTTTAGTTGAAAAAGTAATAACTCACATCCAACCGTCATTTAAAGTCAAAAGATTAAATGTTAAAATTTCATCAATATTGACCATTTTTTCAACGTTCGACTGGTCCGGGGTCATCGTTTTTCATCAGAAAATTGATTTTTTGGACTCTACCAAAAATGATTCAAAATGTCATTTGGATCGGGCCTCATGTTGAAGAACCACTTTTTAAACCCTCACAGTGACCAAAACTGCAATTTTTACAGAGTTTTGCTTACTCAAAATCTTCAATTTTGACCAATTTCAGGCACAGAAATGACTTTAAACACACTTATTTTAGTTGAAAAAGTAATAACTCACATCCAACCGTCATTTAAAGTCAAAAGATTAAATGTTAAAATTTCATCAATATTGACCATTTTTTCAACGTTCGACTGGTCCGGGGTCATCGCTTTTCATCAGAAAATTGATTTTTTGGACTCTACCAAAAATGATTCAAAATGTCATTTTGATCGGGCCTCATGTTGAATAACCACTTTTTAAACCCTCACAGTGACCAAAACTGCCATTTTTACAGAGTTTTGCTTACTCAAAATCTTCAATTTTGACCAATTTCAGGCACAGAAATGACTTTAAACACACTTATTTTAGTTGAAAAAGTAATAACTCACATCCAACCGTCATTTAAAGTCAAAAGATTAAATGTTAAAATTTCATCAATATTGACCATTTTTTCAACGTTCGACTGGTCCGGGGTCATCGTTTTTCATCAGAAAATGGATTTTTTGGACTCTACCAAAAATGATTCAACATGTCATTTGGATCAGGCCTCATGTTGAATAACCACTTTTTAAACACT
This sequence comes from Lissotriton vulgaris, assembly GCF_964263255.1. Taxonomy (NCBI): domain Eukaryota; kingdom Metazoa; phylum Chordata; class Amphibia; order Caudata; family Salamandridae; genus Lissotriton; species Lissotriton vulgaris. The sequence goes on from NW_028243733.1 coordinate 86,860, forward strand.
CACAGTGACCAAAACTGCCATTTTTACAGTTTTGCTTACTCAAAATCTTCAATTTTGACCAATTTCAGGCACAGAAATGACTTTAAACACACTTATTTTAGTTGAAAAAGTAATAACTCACATCCAACCGTCATTTAAAGTCAAAAGATTAAATGTTAAAATTTCATCAATATTGACCATTTTTTCAACGTTCGACTGGTCCGGGGTCATCGTTTTTCATCAGAAAATGGATTTTTTGGACTCTACCAAAAATGATTCAAAATGTCATTTGGATCGGGCCTCATGTTGAATACCCACTTTTTAATCCCTCACAGTGACCAAAACTGCCATTTTTACAGAGTTTTGCTTACTAAAAATCTTCAATTTTGACCAATTTCAGGCACAGAAATGACTTTAAACACACTTATTTTAGTTGAAAAAGTAATAACTCACATCCAACCGTCATTTAAAGTCAAAAGATTAAATGTTAAAATTTCATCAATATTGACCATTTTTTCAACGTTCGACTGGTCCGGGGTCATCGTTTTTCATCAGAAAATTGATTTTTTGGACTCTACCAAAAATGATTCAAAATGTCATTTTGATCGGGCCTCATGTTGAATAACCACTTTTTAAACCCTCACAGTGACCAAAACTGCCATTTTTACAGAGTTTTGCTTACTGAAAATCTTCAATTTTGACCAATTTCAGGCACAGAAATGACTTTAAACACACTTATTTTAGTTGAAAAAGTAATAACTCACATCCAACCGTCAGTTAAAGTCAAAAGATTAAATGTTAAAATTTCATCAATATTGACCATTTTTTCAACGTTCGACTGGTCCGGGGTCATCGTTTTTCATCAGAAAATGGATTTTTTGGACTCTACCAAAAATGATTCAAAATGTCATTTGGATCGGGCCTCATGTTGAATAACCACTTTTTAAACCCTCACAGTGACCAAAACTGCCATTTTTACAGAGTTTTGCTTACTCAAAATCTTCAATTTTGACCAATTTCAGGCACAGAAATGACTTTAAACACTCTTATTTTAGTTGAAAAAGTAATAACTCACATCCAACCGTCATTTAAAGTCAAAAGATTAAATGTTAAAATTTCATCAATATTGACCATTTTTTCAACGTTCGACTGGTCCGGGGTCATCGTTTTTCATCAGAAAATTGATTTTTTGGACTCTACCAAAAATGATTCAAAATGTCATTTGGATCGGGCCTCATGTTGAATTACCACTTTTTAAACCCTCACAGTGACCAAAACTGCCATTTTTACAGAGTTTTGCTTACTCAAAATCTTCAATTTTGACCAATTTCAGGCACAGAAATGACTTTAAACACACTTATTTTAGTTGAAAAAGTAATAACTCACATCCAACCATCATTTAAAGTCAAAAGATTAAATGTTAAAATTTCATCAATATTGACCATTTTTTCAACGTTCGACTGGTCCGGGGTCATCGTTTTTCATCAGAAAATGGATTTTTTGGACTCTACCAAAAATGATTCAACATGTCATTTGGATCAGGCCTCATGTTGAATAACCACTTTTTAAACCCTCACAGTGACCAAAACTGCCATTTTTACAGTTTTGCTTACTCAAAATCTTCAATTTTGACCAATTTCAGGCACAGAAATGACTTTAAACACACTTATTTTAGTTGAAAAAGTAATAACTCACATCCAACCGTCATTTAAAGTCAAAAGATTAAATGTTAAAATTTCATCAATATTGACCATTTTTTCAACGTTCGACTGGTCCGGGGTCATCGTTTTTCATCAGAAAATGGATTTTTTGGACTCTACCAAAAATGATTCAAAATGTCATTTGGATCGGGCCTCATGTTGAATAACCACTTTTTAAACCCTCACAGTGACCAAAACTGCCATTTTTACAGAGTTTTGCTTACTCAAAATCTTCAATTTTGACCAATTTCAGGCACAGAAATGACTTTAAACACACTTATTTTAGTTGAAAAAGTAATAACTCACATCCAACCGTCATTTAAAGTCAAAAGATTAAATGTTAAAATTTCATCAATATTGACCATTTTTTCAACGTTCGACTGGTCCGGGGTCATCGTTTTTCATCAGAAAATTGATTTTTTGGACTCTACCAAAAATGATTCAAAATGTCATTTTGATCGGGCCTCATGTTGAATAACCACTTTTTAAACCCTCACAGTGACCAAAACTGCCATTTTTACAGAGTTTTGCTTACTCAAAATCTTCAATTTTGACCAATTTCAGGCACAGAAATGACTTTAAACACACTTATTTTAGTTGAAAAAGTATTAACTCACATCCAACCGTCATTTAAAGTCAAAAGATTAAATGTTAAAATTTCATCAATATTGACCATTTTTTCAACGTTCGACTGGTCCGGGGTCATCGTTTTTCATCAGAAAATGGATTTTTTGGACTCTACCAAAAATGATAAAAAATGTCATTTGGATCGGGCCTCATGTTGAATAACCACTTTTTAAACCCTCACAGTGACCAAAACTGCCATTTTTACAGAGTTTTGCTTACTCAAAATCTTCAATTTTGACCAATTTCAGGCACAGAAATGACTTTAAACACACTTATTTTAGTTGAAAAAGTAATAACTCACATCCAACCGTCATTTAAAGTCAAAAGATTAAATGTTAAAATTTCATCAATATTGACCATTTTTTCAACGTTCGACTGGTCCGGGGTCATCGTTTTTCATCAGAAAATTGATTTTTTGGACTCTACCAAAAATGATTCAAAATGTCATTTGGATCGGGCCTCATGTTGAATAACCACTTTTTAAACCCTCACAAGGACCAAAACTGCAATTTTTACAGAGTTTTGCTTACTCAAAATCTTCAATTTTGACCAATTTCAGGCACAGAAATGACTTTAAACACACTTATTTTAGTTGAAAAAGTAATAACTCACATCCAACCGTCATTTAAAGTCAAAAGATTAAATGTTAAAATTTCATCAATATTGACCATTTTTTCAACGTTCGACTGGTCCAGGGTCATCGTTTTTCATCAGAAAATTGATTTTTTGGACTCTACCAAAAATGATTCAAAATGTCATTTTGATCGGGCCTCATGTTGAATAACCACTTTTTAAACCCTCACAGTGACCAAAACTGCCATTTTTACAGAGTTTTGCTTACTCAAAATCTTCAATTTTGACCAATTTCAGGCACAGAAATGACTTTAAACACACTTATTTTAGTTGAAAAAGTAATAACTCACATCCAACCATCATTTAAAGTCAAAAGATTAAATGTTAAAATTTCATCAATATTGACAATTTTTTCAACGTTCGACTGGTCCGGGGTCATCGTTTTTCATCAGAAAATTGATTTTTTGGACTCTACCAAAAATGATTCAAAATGTCATTTGGATCGGGCCTCATGTTGAATAACCACTTTTTAAACCCTCACAGTGACCAAAACTGCCATTTTTACAGAGTTTTGCTTACTCAAAATCTTCGATTTTGACCAATTTCAGGCACAGAAATGACTTTAAACACACTTATTTTAGTTGAAAAAGTAATAACTCACATCCAACCGTCATTTAAAGTCAAAAGATTAAATGTTAAAATTTCATCAATATTGACCATTTTTTCAACGTTCGACTGGTCCGGGGTCATCGTTTTTCATCAGAAAATGGATTTTTTGGACTCTACCAAAAATGATTCAAAATGTCATTTGGATCGGGCCTCATGTTGAATAACCAATTTTTAAACCCTCACAGTGACCAAAACTGCAATTTTTACAGAGTTTTGCTTACTCAAAATCTTCAATTTTGACCAATTTCAGGCACAGAAATGACTTTAAACACACTTATTTTAGTTGAAAAAGTAATAACTCACATCCAACCGTCATTTAAAGTCAAAAGATTAAATGTTAAAATTTCATCAATATTGACCATTTTTTCAACGTTCGACTGGTCCGGGGTCATCGTTTTTCATCAGAAAATTGATTTTTTGGACTCTACCAAAAATGATTCAAAATGTCATTTGGATCGGGCCTCATGTTGAATAACCACTTTTTAAACCCTCACAGTGACCAAAATTGCAATTTTTACAGAGTTTTGCTTACTCAAAATCTTCAATTTTGACCAATTTCAGGCACAGAAATGACTTTAAACACACTTATTTTAGTTGAAAAAGTAATAACTCACATCCAACCGTCATTTAAAGTCAAAAGATTAAATGTTAAAATTTCATCAATATTGACCATTTTTTCAACGTTCGACTGGTCCGGGGTCATCGTTTTTCATCAGAAAATTGATTTTTTGGACTCTACCAAAAATGATTCAAAATGTCATTTGGATCGGGCCTCATGTTGAATAACCACTTTTTAAACCCTCACAGTGACCAAAACTGCCATTTTTACAGAGTTTTGCTTACTCAAAATCTTCAATTTTGACCAATTTCAGGCACAGAAATGACTTTAAACACACTTATTTTAGTTGAAAAAGTAATAACTCACATCCAACCGTCATTTAAAGTCAAAAGATTAAATGTTAAAATTTCATCAATATTGACCATTTTTTCAACGTTCGACTGGTCCGGGGTCATCGTTTTTCATCAGAAAATTGATTTTTTGGACTCTACCAAAAATGATTCAAAATGTCATTTGGATCGGGCCTCATGTTGAATAACCACTTTTTAAACCCTCACAGTGACCAAAACTGCCATTTTTACAGAGTTTTGCTTACTCAAAATCTTCAATTTTGACCAATTTCAGGCACAGAAATGACTTTAAACACACTTATTTTAGTTGAAAAAGTAATAACTCACATCCAACCGTCATTTAAAGTCAAAAGATTAAATGTTAAAATTTCATCAATATTGACCATTTTTTCAACGTTCGACTGGTCCGGGGTCATCGTTTTTCATCAGAAAATTGATTTTTTGGACTCTACCAAAAATGATTCAAAATGTCATTTGGATCGGGCCTCATGTTGAATAACCACTTTTTAATCCCTCACAGTGACCAAAACTGCCATTTTTACAGAGTTTTGCTTACTCAAAATCTTCAATTTTGACCAATTTCAGGCACAGAAATGACTTTAAACACACTTATTTTAGTTGAAAAAGTAATAACTCACATCCAACCGTCATTTAAAGTCAAAAGATTAAATGTTAAAATTTCATCAATATTGACCATTTTTTCAACGTTCGACTGGTCCGGGGTCATCGTTTTTCATCAGAAAATTGATTTTTTGGACTCTACCAAAAATGATTCAAAATGTCATTTGGATCGGGCCTCATGTTGAATAACCACTTTTTAAACCCTCACAGTGACCAAAATTGCCATTTTTACAGAGTTTTGCTTACTCAAAATCTTCAATTTTGACCAATTTCAGGCACAGAAATGACTTTAAACACACTTATTTTAGTTGAAAAAGTAATAACTCACATCCAACCGTCATTTAAAGTCAAAAAATTAAATGTTAAAATTTCATCTATATTGACCATTTTTTCAACGTTCGACTGGTCCGGGGTCATCGTTTTTCATCAGAAAATTGATTTTTTGGACTCTACCAAAAATGATTCAAAATGTCATTTGGATCGGGCCTCATGTTGAATAACCACTTTTTAAACCCTCACAGTGACCAAAATTGCCATTTTTACAGAGTTTTGCTTACTCAAAATCTTCAATTTTGACCAATTTCAGGCACAGAAATGACTTTAAACACACTTATTTTAGTTGAAAAAGTAATAACTCACATCCAACCGTCATTTAAAGTCAAAAGATTAAATGTTAAAATTTCATCAATATTGACCATTTTTTCAACGTTCGACTGGTCCGGGGTCATCGTTTTTCATCAGAAAATTGATTTTTTGGACTCTACCAAAAATGATTCAAAATGTCATTTGGATCGGGCCTCATGTTGAATAACCACTTTTTAATCCCTCACAGTGACCAAAACTGCCATTTTTACAGAGTTTTGCTTACTCAAAATCTTCAATTTTGACCAATTTCAGGCACAGAAATGACTTTAAACACACTTATTTTAGTTGAAAAAGTAATAACTCACATCCAACCGTCATTTAAAGTCAAAAGATTAAATGTTAAAATTTCATCAATATTGACCATTTTTTCAACGTTCGACTGGTCCGGGGTCATCGTTTTTCATCAGAAAATTGATTTTTTGGACTCTACCAAAAATGATTCAAAATGTCATTTGGATCGGGCCTCATGTTGAATAACCACTTTTTAAACCCTCACAGTGACCAAAATTGCCATTTTTACAGAGTTTTGCTTACTCAAAATCTTCAATTTTGACCAATTTCAGGCACAGAAATGACTTTAAACACACTTATTTTAGTTGAAAAAGTAATAACTCACATCCAACCGTCATTTAAAGTCAAAAAATTAAATGTTAAAATTTCATCTATATTGACCATTTTTTCAACGTTCGACTGGTCCGGGGTCATCGTTTTTCATCAGAAAATTGATTTTTTGGACTCTACCAAAAATGATTCAAAATGTCATTTGGATCGGGCCTCATGTTGAATAACCACTTTTTAAACCCTCACAGTGACCAAAATTGCCATTTTTACAGAGTTTTGCTTACTCAAAATCTTCAATTTTGACCAATTTCAGGCACAGAAATGACTTTAAACACACTTATTTTAGTTGAAAAAGTAATAACTCACATCCAACCGTCATTTAAAGTCAAAAGATTAAATGTTAAAATTTCATCAATATTGACCATTTTTTCAACGTTCGACTGGTCCGGGGTCATCGTTTTTCATCAGAAAATTGATTTTTTGGACTCCACCAAAAATGATTCAAAATGTCATTTTGATCGGGCCTCATGTTGAATAACCACTTTTTAAACCCTCACAGTGACCAAAACTGCCATTTTTACAGAGTTTTGCTTACTCAAAATCTTCAATTTTGACCAATTTCAGGCACAGAAATGACTTTAAACACACTTATTTTAGTTGAAAAAGTAATAACTCACATCCAACCGTCATTTAAAGTCAAAAGATTAAATGTTAAAATTTCATCAATATTGACCATTTTTTCAACGTTCGACTGGTCCGGGGTCATCGTTTTTCATCAGAAAATTGATTTTTTGGACTCTACCAAAAATGATTCAAAATGTCATTTGGATCGGGCCTCATGTTGAATTACCACTTTTTAAACCCTCACAGTGACCAAAACTGCCATTTTTACAGAGTTTTGCTTACTCAAAATCTTCAATTTTGACCAATTTCAGGCACAGAAATGACTTTAAACACACTTATTTTAGTTGAAAAAGTAATAACTCACATCCAACCGTCATTTAAAGTCAAAAGATTAAATGTTAAAATTTCATCAATATTGACCATTTTTTCAACGTTCGACTGGTCCGGGGTCATCGTTTTTCATCAGAAAATGGATTTTTTGGACTCTACCAAAAATGATTCAACATGTCATTTGGATCAGGCCTCATGTTGAACAACCACTTTTTAAACCCTCACAGTGACCAAAACTGCCATTTTTACAGTTTTGCTTACTCAAAATCTTCAATTTTGACCAATTTCAGGCACAGAAATGACTTTAAACACACTTATTTTAGTTGAAAAAGTAATAACTCACATCCAACCGTCATTTAAAGTCAAAAGATTAAATGTTAAAATTTCATCAATATTGACCATTTTTTCAACGTTCGACTGGTCCGGGGTCATCGTTTTTCATCAGAAAATTGATTTTTTGGACTCTACCAAAAATGATTCAAAATGTCATTTGGATCGGGCCTCATGTTGAATAACCACTTTTTAAACCCTCACAAGGACCAAAACTGCAATTTTACAGAGTTTTGCTTACTCAAAATCTTCAATTTTGACCAATTTCAGGCACAGAAATGACTTTAAACACACTTATTTTAGTTGAAAAAGTAATAACTCACATCCAACCGTCATTTAAAGTCAAAAGATTAAATGTTAAAATTTAATCAATATTGACCATTTTTTCAACGTTCGACTGGTCCAGGGTCATCGTTTTTCATCAGAAAATTGATTTTTTGGACTCTACCAAAAATGATTCAAAATGTCATTTTGATCGGGCCTCATGTTGAATAACCACTTTTTAAACCCTCACAGTGACCAAAACTGCCATTTTTACAGAGTTTTGCTTACTCAAAATCTTCAATTTTGACCAATTTCAGGCACAGAAATGACTTTAAACACACTTATTTTAGTTGAAAAAGTAATAACTCACATCCAACCATCATTTAAAGTCAAAAGATTAAATGTTAAAATTTCATCAATATTAACCATTTTTTCAACGTTCGACTGGTCCGGGGTCATCGTTTTTCATCAGAAAATTGATTTTTTGGACTCTACCAAAAATGATTCAAAATGTCATTTGGATCGGGCCTCATGTTGAATAACCACTTTTTAAACCCTCACAGTGACCAAAACTGCCATTTTTACAGTTTTGCTTACTCAAAATCTTCAATTTTGACCAATTTCAGGCACAGAAATGACTTTAAACACACTTATTTTAGTTGAAAAAGTAATAACTCACATCCAACCGTCATTTAAAGTCAAAAGATTAAATGTTAAAATTTCATCAATATTGACCATTTTTTCAATGTTCGACTGGTCCGGGGTCATCGTTTTTCATCAGAAAATTGATTTTTTGGACTCTACCAAAAATGATTCAAAATGTCATTTTGATCGGGCCTCATGTTGAATAACCACTTTTTAAACCCTCACAGTGACCAAAACTGCCATTTTTACAGAGTTTTGCTTACTCAAAATCTTCGATTTTGACCAATTTCAGGCACAGAAATGACTTTAAACACACTTATTTTAGGTCAAAAAGTAATAACTCACATCCAACCGTCATTTAAAGTCAAAAGATTAAATGTTAAAATTTCATCAATATTGACCATTTTTTCAACGTTCGACTGGTCCGGGGTCATCGTTTTTCATCAGAAAATGGATTTTTTGGACTCTACCAAAAATGATTCAAAATGTCATTTGGATCGGGCCTCATGTTGAATAACCACTTTTTAAACCCTCACAGTGACCAAAACTGCCATTTTTACAGAGTTTTGCTTACTCAAAATCTTCAATTTTGACCAATTTCAGGCACAGAAATGACTTTAAACACACTTATTTTAGTTGAAAAAGTAATAACTCACATCCAACCGTCATTTAAAGTCAAAAGATTAAATGTTAAAATTTCATCAATATTGACCATTTTTTCAACGTTCGACTGGTCCGGGGTCATCGTTTTTCATCAGAAAATTGATTTTTTGGACTCTACCAAAAATGATTCAAAATGTCATTTGGATCGGGCCTCATGTTGAATAACCACTTTTTAAACCCTCACAGTGACCAAAATTGCCATTTTTACAGAGTTTTGCTTACTCAAAATCTTCAATTTTGACCAATTTCAGGCACAGAAATGACTTTAAACACACTTATTTTAGTTGAAAAAGTAATAACTCACATCCAACCGTCATTTAAAGTCAAAAGATTAAATGTTAAAATTTCATCAATATTGACCATTTTTTCAACGTTCGACTGGTCCGGGGTCATCGTTTTTCATCAGAAAATTGATTTTTTGGACTCTACCAAAAATGATTCAAAATGTCATTTGGATCGGGCCTCATGTTGAATAACCACTTTTTAAACCCTCACAGTGACCAAAACTGCCATTTTTACAGAGTTTTGCTTACTCAAAATCTTCAATTTTGACCAATTTCAGGCACAGAAATGACTTTAAACACACTTATTTTAGTTGAAAAAGTAATAACTCACATCCAACCGTCATTTAAAGTCAAAAGATTAAATGTTAAAATTTCATCAATATTGACCATTTTTTCAACGTTCGACTGGTCCGGGGTCATCGTTTTTCATCAGAAAATGGATTTTTTGGACTCTACCAAAAATGATTCAACATGTCATTTGGATCAGGCCTCATGTTGAATAACCACTTTTTAAACCCTCACAGTGACCAAAACTGCCATTTTTACAGTTTTGCTTACTCAAAATCTTCAATTTTGACCAATTTCAGGCACAGAAATGACTTTAAACACACTTTTTTTAGTTGAAAAAGTAATAACTCACATCCAACCGTCATTTAAAGTCAAAAGATTAAATGTTAAAATTTCATCAATATTGACCATTTTTTCAACGTTCGACTGGTCCGGGGTCATCGTTTTTCATCAGAAAATTGATTTTTTGGACTCTACCAAAAATGATTCAAAATGTCATTTGGATCGGGCCTCATGTTGAATAACCACTTTTTAATCCCTCACAGTGACCAAAACTGCCATTTTTACAGAGTTTTGCTTACTCAAAATCTTCAATTTTGACCAATTTCAGGCACAGAAATGACTTTAAACACACTTATTTTAGTTGAAAAAGTAATAACTCACATCCAACCGTCATTTAAAGTCAAAAGATTAAATGTTAAAATTTCATCAATATTGACCATTTTTTCAACGTTCGACTGGTCCGGGGTCATCGTTTTTCATCAGAAAATTGATTTTTTGGACTCTACCAAAAATGATTCAAAATGTCATTTGGATCGGGCCTCATGTTGAATAACCACTTTTTAAACCCTCACAGTGACCAAAATTGCCATTTTTACAGAGTTTTGCTTACTCAAAATCTTCAATTTTGACCAATTTCAGGCACAGAAATGACTTAAAACACACTTATTTTAGTTGAAAAAGTAATAACTCACATCCAACCGTCATTTAAAGTCAAAAGATTAAATGTTAAAATTTCATCAATATTGACCATTTTTTCAACGTTCGACTGGTCCGGGGTCATCGTTTTTCATCAGAAAATTGATTTTTTGGACTCTACCAAAAATGATTCAAAATGTCATTTGGATCGGGCCTCATGTTGAATAACCACTTTTTAATCCCTCACAGTGACCAAAATTGCCATTTTTACAGAGTTTTGCTTACTCAAAATCTTCAATTTTGACCAATTTCAGGCACAGAAATGACTTTAAACACACTTATTTTAGTTGAAAAAGTAATAACTCACATCCAACCGTCATTTAAAGTCAAAAGATTAAATGTTAAAATTTCATCAATATTGACCATTTTTTCAACGTTCGACTGGTCCGGGGTCATCGTTTTTCATCAGAAAATTAATTTTTTGGACTCTACCAAAAATGATTCAAAATGTCATTTTGATCGGGCCTCATGTTGAATAACCACTTTTTAAACCCTCACAGTGACCAAAACTGCCATTTTTACAGAGTTTTGCTTACTCAAAATCTTCAATTTTGACCCATTTCAGGCACAGAAATGACTTTAAACACACTTATTTTAGTTGAAAAAGTAATAACTCACATCCAACCGTCATTTAAAGTCAAAAGATTAAATGTTAAAATGTCATCAATATTGACCATTTTTTCAACGTTCGACTGGTCCGGGGTCATCGTTTTTTATCAGAAAATGGATTTTTTGGACTCTACCAAAAATGATTCAAAATGTCATTTGGATCGGGCCTCATGTTGAATAACCACTTTTTAAACCCTCACAGTGACCAAAACTGCCATTTTTACAGAGTTTTGCTTACTCAAAATCTTCAATTTTGACCAATTTCAGGCACAGAAATGACTTTAAACACACTTATTTTAGTTGAAAAAGTAATAACTCACATCCAACCGTCATTTAAAGTCAAAAGATTAAATGTTAAAATTTCATCAATAATGACCATTTTTTCAACGTTCGACTGGTCCGGGGTCATCGTTTTTCATCAGAAAATTGATTTTTTGGACTCTACCAAAAATGATTCAAAATGTCATTTGGATCGGGCCTCATGTTGAATAACCACTTTTTAAACCCTCACAGTGACCAAAATTGCCATTTTTACAGAGTTTTGCTTACTCAAAATCTTCAATTTTGACCAATTTCAGGCACAGAAATGACTTTAAACACACTTATTTTAGTTGAAAAAGTAATAACTCACATCCAACCGTCATTTAAAGTCAAAAGATTAAATGTTAAAATTTCATCAATATTGACCATTTTTTCAACGTTCGACTGGTCCGGGGTCATCGTTTTTCATCAGAAAATTAATTTTTTGGACTCTACCAAAAATGATTCAAAATGTCATTTTGATCGGGCCTCATGTTGAATAACCACTTTTTAAACCCTCACAGTGACCAAAACTGCCATTTTTACAGAGTTTTGCTTACTCAAAATCTTCAATTTTGACCCATTTCAGGCACAGAAATGACTTTAAACACACTTATTTTAGTTGAAAAAGTAATAACTCACATCCAACCGTCATTTAAAGTCAAAAGATTAAATGTTAAAATTTCATCAATATTGACCATTTTTTCAACGTTCGACTGGTCCGGGGTCATCGTTTTTCATCAGAAAATGGATTTTTTGGACTCTACCAAAAATGATTCAAAATGTCATTTGGATCGGGCCTCATGTTGAATAACCACTTTTTAAACCCTCACAGTGACCAAAACTGCCATTTTTACAGAGTTTTGCTTACTCAAAATCTTCAATTTTGACCAATTTCAGGCACAGAAATGACTTTAAACACACTTATTTTAGTTGAAAAAGTAATAACTCACATCCAACCGTCATTTAAAGTCAAAAGATTAAATGTTAAAATTTCATCAATATTGACCATTTTTTCAACGTTCGACTGGTCCGGGGTCATCGTTTTTCATCAGAAAATTGATTTTTTGGACTCTACCAAAAATGATTCAAAATGTCATTTGGATCGGGCCTCATGTTGAATAACCACTTTTTAAACCCTCACAGTGACCAAAACTGCAATTTTTACAGAGTTTTGCTTACTCAAAATCTTCAATTTTGACCAATTTCAGGCACAGAAATGACTTTAAACACACTTATTTTAGTTGAAAAAGTAATAACTCACATCCAACCGTCATTTAAAGTCAAAAGATTAAATGTTAAAATTTCATCAATATTGACCATTTTTTCAACGTTCGACTGGTCCGGGGTCATCGTTTTTCATCAGAAAATTGATTTTTTGGACTCTACCAAAAATGATTCAAAATGTCATTTTGATCGGGCCTCATGTTGAATAACCACTTTTTAAACCCTCACAGTGACCAAAACTGCCATTTTTACAGAGTTTTGCTTACTCAAAATCTTCAATTTTGACCAATTTCAGGCACAGAAATGACTTTAAACACACTTATTTTAGTTGAAAAAGTAATAACTCACATCCAACCGTCATTTAAAGTCAAAAGATTAAATGTTAAAATTTCATCAATATTGACCATTTTTTCAACGTTCGACTGGTCCGGCGTCATCGTTTTTCATCAGAAAATGGATTTTTTGGACTCTACCAACAATGATTCAACATGTCATTTGGATCAGGCCTCATGTTGAATACCCACTTTTTAAACCCTCACAGTGACCAAAACTGCCATTTTTACAGTTTTGCTTACTCAAAATCTTCAATTTTGACCAATTTCAGGCACAGAAATGACTTTAAACACACTTATTTTAGTTGAAAAAGTAATAACTCACATCCAACCGTCATTTAAAGTCAAAAGATTAAATGTTAAAATTTCATCAATATTGACCATTTTTTCAACGTTCGACTGGTCCGGGGTCATCGTTTTTCATCAGAAAATTGATTTTTTGGACTCTACCAAAAATGATTCAAAATGTCATTTGGATCGGGCCTCATGTTGAATAACCACTTTTTAAACCCTCACAGTGACCAAAATTGCCATTTTTACAGAGTTTTGCTTACTCAAAATCTTCAATTTTGACCAATTTCAGGCACAGAAATGACTTTAAACACACTTATTTTAGTTGAAAAAGTAATAACTCACATCCAACCGTCATTTAAAGTCAAAAGATTAAATGTTAAAATTTCATCAATATTGACCATTTTTTCAACGTTCGACTGGTCCGGGGTCATCGTTTTTCATCAGAAAATGGATTTTTTGGACTCTACCAAAAATGATTCAACATGTCATTTGGATCAGGCCTCATGTTGAATAACCACTTTTTAAACCCTCACAGTGACCAAAACTGCCATTTTTACAGTTTTGCTTACTCAAAATCTTCAATTTTGACCAATTTCAGGCACAGAAATGACTTTAAACACACTTATTTTAGTTGAAAAAGTAATAACTCACATCCAACCGTCATTTAAAGTCAAAAGATTAAATGTTAAAATTTCATCAATATTGACCAATTTTTCAACGTTCGACTGGTCCGGGGTCATCGTTTTTCATCAGAAAATTGATTTTTTGGACTCTACCAAAAATGATTCAAAATGTCATTTGGATCGGGCCTCATGTTGAATAACCACTTTTTAATCCCTCACAGTGACCAAAATTGCCATTTTTACAGAGTTTTGCTTACTCAAAATCTTCAATTTTGACCAATTTCAGGCACAGAAATGACTTTAAACACACTTATTTTAGTTGAAAAAGTAATAACTCACATCCAACCGTCATTTAAAGTCAAAAGATTAAATGTTAAAATTTCATCAATATTGACCATTTTTTCAACGTTCGACTGGTCCGGGGTCATCGTTTTTCATCAGAAAATTGATTTTTTGGACTCTACCAAAAATGATTCAAAATGTCATTTGGATCGGGACTCATGTTGAATAACCACTTTTTAAACCCTCACAGTGACCAAAATTGCCATTTTTACAGAGTTTTGCTTACTCAAAATCTTCAATTTTGACCAATTTCAGGCACAGAAATGACTTTAAACACACTTATTTTAGTTGAAAAAGTAATAACTCACATCCAACCGTTATTTAAAGTCAAAAGATTAAATGTTAAAATTTCATCAATATTGACCATTTTTTCAACGTTCGACTGGTCCGGGGTCATCGTTTTTCATCAGAAAATTGATTTTTTGGACTCTACCAAAAATGATTCAAAATGTCATTTTGATCGGGCCTCATGTTGAATAACCACTTTTTAAACCCTCACAGTGACCAAAACTGCCATTTTTACAGAGTTTTGCTTACTCAAAATCTTCAATTTTGACCAATTTCAGGCACAGAAATGACTTTAAACACACTTATTTTAGTTGAAAAAGTAATAACTCACATCCAACCGTCATTTAAAGTCAAAAGATTAAATGTTAAAATTTCATCAATATTGACCATTTTTTCAACGTTCGACTGGTCCGGCGTCATCGTTTTTCATCAGAAAATGGATTTTTTGGACTCTACCAACAATGATTCAACATGTCATTTGGATCAGGCCTCATGTTGAATACCCACTTTTTAAACCCTCACAGTGACCAAAACTGCCATTTTTACAGTTTTGCTTACTCAAAATCTTCAATTTTGACCAATTTCAGGCACAGAAATGACTTTAAACACACTTATTTTAGTTGAAAAAGTAATAACTCACATCCAACCGTCATTTAAAGTCAAAAGATTAAATGTTAAAATTTCATCAATATTGACCATTTTTTCAACGTTCGACTGGTCCGGGGTCATCGTTTTTCATCAGAAAATTGATTTTTTGGACTCTACCAAAAATGATTCAAAATGTCATTTGGATCGGGCCTCATGTTGAATAACCACTTTTTAAACCCTCACAGTGACCAAAATTGCCATTTTTACAGAGTTTTGCTTACTCAAAATCTTCAATTTTGACCAATTTCAGGCACAGAAATGACTTTAAACACACTTATTTTAGTTGAAAAAGTAATAACTCACATCCAACCGTCATTTAAAGTCAAAAGATTAAATGTTAAAATTTCATCAATATTGACCATTTTTTCAACGTTCGACTGGTCCGGGGTCATCGTTTTTCATCAGAAAATGGATTTTTTGGACTCTACCAAAAATGATTCAACATGTCATTTGGATCAGGCCTCATGTTGAATAACCACTTTTTAAACCCTCACAGTGACCAAAACTGCCATTTTTACAGTTTTGCTTACTCAAAATCTTCAATTTTGACCAATTTCAGGCACAGAAATGACTTTAAACACACTTATTTTAGTTGAAAAAGTAATAACTCACATCCAACCGTCATTTAAAGTCAAAAGATTAAATGTTAAAATTTCATCAATATTGACCAATTTTTCAACGTTCGACTGGTCCGGGGTCATCGTTTTTCATCAGAAAATTGATTTTTTGGACTCTACCAAAAATGATTCAAAATGTCATTTGGATCGGGCCTCATGTTGAATAACCACTTTTTAATCCCTCACAGTGACCAAAATTGCCATTTTTACAGAGTTTTGCTTACTCAAAATCTTCAATTTTGACCAATTTCAGGCACAGAAATGACTTTAAACACACTTATTTTAGTTGAAAAAGTAATAACTCACATCCAACCGTCATTTAAAGTCAAAAGATTAAATGTTAAAATTTCATCAATATTGACCATTTTTTCAACGTTCGACTGGTCCGGGGTCATCGTTTTTCATCAGAAAATTGATTTTTTGGACTCTACCAAAAATGATTCAAAATGTCATTTGGATCGGGACTCATGTTGAATAACCACTTTTTAAACCCTCACAGTGACCAAAATTGCCATTTTTACAGAGTTTTGCTTACTCAAAATCTTCAATTTTGACCAATTTCAGGCACAGAAATGACTTTAAACACACTTATTTTAGTTGAAAAAGTAATAACTCACATCCAACCGTTATTTAAAGTCAAAAGATTAAATGTTAAAATTTCATCAATATTGACCATTTTTTCAACGTTCGACTGGTCCGGGGTCATCGTTTTTCATCAGAAAATTGATTTTTTGGACTCTACCAAAAATGATTCAAAATGTCATTTGGATCGGGCCTCATGTTGAATAACCACTTTTTAAACCCTCACAGTGACCAAAATTGCCATTTTTACAGAGTTTTGCTTACTCAAAATCTTCAATTTTGACCAATTTCAGGCACAGAAATGACTTTAAACACACTTATTTTAGTTGAAAAAGTAATAACTCACATCCAACCGTCATTTAAAGTCAAAAGATTAAATGTTAAAATTTCATCAATATTGACCATTTTTTCAACGTTCGACTGGTCCGGGGTCATCGTTTTTCATCAGAAAATTGATTTTTTGGACTCTACCAAAAATGATTCAAAATGTCATTTTGATCGGGCCTCATGTTGAATAACCACTTTTTAAACCCTCACAGTGACCAAAACTGCCATTTTTACAGAGTTTTGCTTACTCAAAATCTTCAATTTTGACCAATTTCAGGCACAGAAATGACTTTAAACACACTTATTTTAGTTGAAAAAGTAATAACTCACATCCAACCGTCATTTAAAGTCAAAAGATTAAATGTTAAAATTTCATCAATATTGACCATTTTTTCAACGTTCGACTGGTCCGGGGTCATCGTTTTTCATCAGAAAATTGATTTTTTGGACTCTACCAAAAATGATTCAAAATGTCATTTGGATCGGGCCTCATGTTGAATAACCACTTTTTAATCCCTCACAGTGACCAAAACTGCCATTTTTACAGAGTTTTGCTTACTCAAAATCTTCAATTTTGACCAATTTCAGGCACAGAAATGACTTTAAACACACTTATTTTAGTTGAAAAAGTAATAACTCACATCCAACCGTCATTTAAAGTCAAAAGATTAAATGTTAAAATTTCATCAATATTGACCATTTTTTCAACGTTCGACTGGTCCGGGGTCATCGTTTTTCATCAGAAAATTGATTTTTCGGACTCTACCAAAAATGATTCAAAATGTCATTTGGATCGGGCCTCATGTTGAATAACCACTTTTTAATCCCTCACAGTGACCAAAACTGCCATTTTTACAGAGTTTTGCTTACTCAAAATCTTCAATTTTGACCAATTTCAGGCACAGAAATGACTTTAAACACACTTATTTTAGTTGAAAAAGTAATAACTCACATCCAACCGTCATTTAAAGTCAAAAGATTAAATGTTAAAATGTCATCAATATTGACCATTTTTTCAACGTTCGACTGGTCCGGGGTCATCGTTTTTCATCAGAAAATTGATTTTTTGGACTCTACCAAAAATGATTCAAAATGTCATTTTGATCGGGCCTCATGTTGAATAACCACTTTTTAAACCCTCACAGTGACCAAAACTGCCATTTTTACAGAGTTTTGCTTACTCAAAATCTTCAATTTTGACCAATTTCAGGCACAGAAATGACTTTAAACACACTTATTTTAGTTGAAAAAGTAATAACTCACATCCAACCGTCATTTAAAGTCAAAAGATTAAATGTTAAAATTTCATCAATATTGACCATTTTTTCAACGTTCGACTGGTCCGGGGTCATCGTTTTTCATCAGAAAATTGATTTTTTGGACTCTACCAAAAATGATTCAACATGTCATTTGGAACAGGCCTCATGTTGAATAACCACTTTTTAAACCCTCACAGTGACCAAAACTGCCATTTTTACAGTTTTGCTTACTCAAAATCTTCAATTTTGACCAATTTCAGGCACAGAAATGACTTTAAACACACTTATTTTAGTTGAAAAAGTAATAACTCACATCCAACCGTCATTTAAAGTCAAAAGATTAAATGTTAAAATTTCATCAATATTGACCATTTTTTCAACGTTCGACTGGTCCGGGGTCATCGTTTTTCATCAGAAAATTGATTTTTTGGACTCTACCAAAAATGATTCAAAATGTCATTTTGATCGGGCCTCATGTTGAATAACCACTTTTTAAACCCTCACAGTGACCAAAACTGCCATTTTTACAGAGTTTTGCTTACTCAAAATCTTCAATTTTGACCAATTTCAGGCACAGAAATGACTTTAAACACACTTATTTTAGTTGAAAAAGTAATAACTCACATCCAACCGTCATTTAAAGTCAAAAGATTAAATGTTAAAATTTCATCAATATTGACCATTTTTTCAACGTTCGACTGGTCTGGGGTCATCGTTTTTCATCAGAAAATTGATTTTTTGGACTCTACCAAAAATGATTCAAAATGTCATTTGGATCGGGCCTCATGTTGAATAACCACTTTTTAAACCCTCACAGTGACCAAAATTGCCATTTTTACAGAGTTTTGCTTACTCAAAATCTTCAATTTTGACCAATTTCAGGCACAGAAATGACTTTAAACACACTTATTTTAGTTGAAAAAGTAATAACTCACATCCAACCGTCATTTAAAGTCAAAAGATTAAATGTTAAAATTTCATCAATATTGACCATTTTTTCAACGTTCGACTGGTCCGGGGTCATCGTTTTTCATCAGAAAATTAATTTTTGGGACTCTACCAAAAATGATTCAAAATGTCATTTTGATCGGGCCTCATGTTGAATAACCACTTTTTAAACCCTCACAGTGACCAAAACTGCCATTTTTACAGAGTTTTGCTTACTCAAAATCTTCAATTTTGACCAATTTCAGGCACAGAAATGACTTTAAACACACTTATTTTAGTTGAAAAAGTAATAACTCACATCCAACCGTCATTTAAAGTCAAAAGATTAAATGTTAAAATTTCATCAATATTGACCATTTTTTCAACGTTCGACTGGTCCGGGGTCATCGTTTTTCATCAGAAAATGGATTTTTTGGACTCTACCAAAAATGATTCAAAATGTCATTTGGATCGGGCCTCATGTTGAATAACCACTTTTTAAACCCTCACAGTGACCAAAACTGCCATTTTTACAGAGTTTTGCTTACTCAAAATCTTCAATTTTGACCAATTTCAGGCACAGAAATGACTTTAAACACACTTATTTTAGTTGAAAAAGTAATAACTCACATCCAACCGTCATTTAAAGTCAAAAGATTAAATGTTAAAATTTCATCAATATTGACCATTTTTTCAACGTTCGACTGGTCCGGGGTCATCGTTTTTCATCAGAAAATTGATTTTTTGGACTCTACCAAAAATGATTCAAAATGTCATTTGGATCGGGCCTCATGTTGAATAACCACTTTTTAAACCCTCACAGTGACCAAAACTGCAATTTTTACAGAGTTTTGCTTACTCAAAATCTTCAATTTTGACCAATTTCAGGCACAGAAATGACTTTAAACACACTTATTTTAGTTGAAAAAGTAATAACTCACATCCAACCGTCATTTAAAGTCAAAAGATTAAATGTTAAAATTTCATCAATATTGACCATTTTTTCAACGTTCGACTGGTCCGGGGTCATCGTTTTTCATCAGAAAATTGATTTTTTGGACTCTACCAAAAATGATTCAAAATGTCATTTGGATCGGGCCTCATGTTGAATAACCACTTTTTAAACCCTCAAAGTGACCAAAATTGCCATTTTTACAGAGTTTTGCTTACTCAAAATCTTCAATTTTGACCAATTTCAGGCACAGAAATGACTTTAAACACACTTATTTTAGTTGAAAAAGTAATAACTCACATCCAACCGTCATTTAAAGTCAAAAGATTAAATGTTAAAATTTCATCAATATTGACCATTTTTTCAACGTTCGACTGGTCCGGGGTCATCGTTTTTCATCAGAAAATTGATTTTTTGGACTCTACCAAAAATGATTCAAAATGTCATTTGGATCGGGCCTCATGTTGAATAACCACTTTTTAAACCCTCACAGTGACCAAAATTGCCATTTTTACAGAGTTTTGCTTACTCAAAATCTTCAATTTTGACCAATTTCAGGCACAGAAATGACTTTAAACACACTTATTTTAGTTGAAAAAGTATTAACTCACATCCAACCGTCATTTAAAGTCAAAAGATTAAATGTTAAAATTTCATCAATATTGACCATTTTTCAACGTTCGACTGGTCCGGGGTCATCGTTTTTCATCAGAAAATTAATTTTTGGGACTCTACCAAAAATGATTCAAAATGTCATTTTGATCGGGCCTCATGTTGAATAACCACTTTTTAAACCCTCACAGTGACCAAAACTGCCATTTTTACAGAGTTTTGCTTACTCAAAATCTTCAATTTTGACCAATTTCAGGCACAGAAATGACTTTAAACACACTTATTTTAGTTGAAAAAGTAATAACTCACATCCAACCGTCATTTAAAGTCAAAAGATTAAATGTTAAAATTTCATCAATATTGACCATTTTTTCAACGTTCGACTGGTCCGGGGTCATCGTTTTTCATCAGAAAATGGATTTTTTGGACTCTACCAAAAATGATTCAAAATGTCATTTGGATCGGGCCTCATGTTGAATAACCACTTTTTAAACCCTCACAGTGACCAAAACTGCCATTTTTACAGAGTTTTGCTTACTCAAAATCTTCAATTTTGACCAATTTCAGGCACAGAAATGACTTTAAACACACTTATTTTAGTTGAAAAAGTAATAACTCACATCCAACCGTCATTTAAAGTCAAAAGATTAAATGTTAAAATTTCATCAATATTGACCATTTTTTCAACGTTCGACTGGTCCGGGGTCATCGTTTTTCATCAGAAAATTGATTTTTCGGACTCTACCAAAAATGATTCAAAATGTCATTTGGATCGGGCCTCATGTTGAATAACCACTTTTTAAACCCTCACAGTGACCAAAACTGCAATTTTTACAGAGTTTTGCTTACTCAAAATCTTCAATTTTGACCAATTTCAGGCACAGAAATGACTTTAAACACACTTATTTTAGTTGAAAAAGTAATAACTCACATCCAACCGTCATTTAAAGTCAAAAGATTAAATGTTAAAATTTCATCAATATTGACCATTTTTTTAACGTTCGACTGGTCCGGGGTCATCGTTTTTCATCAGAAAATTGATTTTTTGGACTCTACCAAAAATGATTCAAAATGTCATTTTGATCGGGCCTCATGTTGAATAACCACTTTTTAAACCCTCACAGTGACCAAAACTGCCATTTTTACGGAGTTTTGCTTACTCAAAATCTTCAATTTTGACCAATTTCAGGCACAGAAATGACTTTAAACACACTTATTTTAGTTGAAAAAGTAATAACTCACATCCAACCGTCATTTAAAGTCAAAAGATTAAATGTTAAAATTTCATCAATATTGACCATTTTTTCAACGTTCGACTGGTCCGGGGTCATCGTTTTTCATCAGAAAATTGATTTTTTGGACTCTACCAAAAATGATTCAACATGTCATTTGGATCAGGCCTCATGTTGAATACCCACTTTTTAAACCCTCACAGTGACCACAACTGCCATTTTTACAGTTTTGCTTACTCAAAATCTTCAATTTTGACCAATTTCAGGCATAGAAATGACTTTAAACACACTTATTTTAGTTGAAAAAGTAATAACTCACATCCAACCGTCATTTAAAGTCAAAAGATTAAATGTTAAAATTTCATCAATATTGACCATTTTTTCAACGTTCGACTGGTCCGGGGTCATCGTTTTTCATCAGAAAATTGATTTTTTGGACTCTACCAAAAATGATTCAAAATGTCATTTGGATCGGGCCTCATGTTGAATAACCACTTTTTAAACCCTCACAGTGACCAAAATTGCCATTTTTACAGAGTTTTGCTTACTCAAAATCTTCAATTTTGACCAATTTCAGGCACAGAAATGACTTTAAACACACTTATTTTAGTTGAAAAAGTAATAACTCACATCCAACCGTCATTTAAAGTCAAAAGATTAAATGTTAAAATTTCATCAATATTGACCATTTTTTCAACGTTCGACTGGTCCGGGGTCATCGTTTTTCATCAGAAAATTGATTTTTTGGACTCTACCAAAAATGATTCAAAATGTCATTTGGATCGGGACTCATGTTGAATAACCACTTTTTAAACCCTCACAGTGACCAAAATTGCCATTTTTACAGAGTTTTGCTTACTCAAAATCTTCAATTTTGACCATTTTCAGGCACAGAAATGACTTTAAACACACTTATTTTAGTTGAAAAAGTAATAACTCACATCCAACCGTCATTTAAAGTCAAAAGATTAAATGTTAAAATTTCATCAATATTGACCATTTTTTCAACGTTCGACTGGTCCGGGGTCATCGTTTTTCATCAGAAAATTGATTTTTTGGACTCTACCAAAAATGATTCAAAATGTAATTTTGATCGGGCCTCGTGTTGAATAACCACTTTTTAAACCCTCACAGTGACCAAAACTGCCATTTTTACAGAGTTTTGCTTACTCAAAATCTTCAATTTTGACCAATTTCAGGCACAGAAATGACTTTAAACACACTTATTTTAGTTGAAAAAGTAATAACTCACATCCAACCGTCATTTAAAGTCAAAAGATTAAATGTTAAAATTTCATTAATATTGACCATTTTTTCAACGTTCGACTGGTCCGGGGTCATCGTTTTTCATCAGAAAATGGATTTTTTGGACTCTACCAAAAATGATTCAAAATGTCATTTGGATCGGGCCTCATGTTGAATAACCACTTTTTAAACCCTCACAGTGACCAAAACTGCAATTTTTACAGAGTTTTGCTTACTCAAAATCTTCAATTTTGACCAATTTCAGGCACAGAAATGACTTTAAACACACTTATTTTAGTTGAAAAAGTAATAACTCACATCCAACCGTCATTTAAAGTCAAAAGATTAAATGTTAAAATTTCATCAATATTGACCATTTTTTCAACGTTCGACTGGTCCGGGGTCATCGTTTTTCATCAGAAAATTGATTTTTTGGACTCTACCAAAAATGATTCAAAATGTCATTTGGATCGGGCCTCATGTTGAATAACCACTTTTTAAACCCTCACAGTGACCAAAATTGCCATTTTTACAGAGTTTTGCTTACTCAAAATCTTCAATTTTGACCAATTTCAGGCACAGAAATGACTTTAAACACACTTATTTTAGTTGAAAAAGTAATAACTCACATCCAACCGTCATTTAAAGTCAAAAGATTAAATGTAAAAATTTCATCAATATTGACCATTTTTTCAACGTTCGACTGGTCCGCGGTCATCGTTTTTCATCAGAAAATTGATTTTTTGGACTCTACCAAAAATGATTCAAAATGTCATTTGGATCGGGCCTCATGTTGAATAACCACTTTTTAATCCCTCACAGTGACCAAAACCGCCATTTTTACAGAGTTTTGCTTACTCAAAATCTTCAATTTTGACCAATTTCAGGCACAGAAATGACTTTAAACACACTTATTTTAGTTGAAAAAGTAATAACTCACATCCAACCGTCATTTAAAGTCAAAAGATTAAATGTTAAAATTTCATCAATATTGACCATTTTTTCAACGTTCGACTGGTCCGGGGTCATCGTTTTTCATCAGAAAATTGATTTTTTGGACTCTACCAAAAATGATTCAAAATGTCATTTTGATCGGGCCTCGTGTTGAATAACCACTTTTTAAACCCTCACAGTGACCAAAACTGCCATTTTTACAGAGTTTTGCTTACTCAAAATCTTCAATTTTGACCAATTTCAGGCACAGAAATGACTTTAAACACACTTATTTTAGTTGAAAAAGTAATAACTCACATCCAACCGTCATTTAAAGTCAAAAGATTAAATGTTAAAATTTCATCAATATTGACCATTTTTTCAACGTTCGACTGGTCCGGGGTCATCGTTTTTCATCAGAAAATGGATTTTTTGGACTCTACCAAAAATGATTCAAAATGTCATTTGGATCGGGCCTCATGTTGAATAACCACTTTTTAAACCCTCACAGTGACCAAAACTGCCATTTTTACAGAGTTTTGCTTACTCAAAATCTTCAATTTTTACCAGTTTCAGGCACAGAAATGACTTTAAACACACTTATTTTAGTTGAAAAAGTAATAACTCACATCCAACCGTCATTTAAAGTCAAAAGATTAAATGTTAAAATTTCATTAATATTGACCATTTTTTCAACGTTCGACTGGTCCGGGGTCATCGTTTTTCATCAGAAAATTGATTTTTTGGACTCTACCAAAAATGATTCAAAATGTCATTTGGATCGGGCCTCATGTTGAATAACCACTTTTTAAACCCTCACAGTGACCAAAACTGCAATTTTTACAGAGTTTTGCTTACTCAAAATCTTCAATTTTGACCAATTTCAGGCACAGAAATGACTTTAAACACACTTATTTTAGTTGAAAAAGTAATAACTCACATCCAACCGTCATTTAAAGTCAAAAGATTAAATGTTAAAATTTCATCAATATTGACCATTTTTTCAACGTTCGACTGGTCCGGGGTCATCGTTTTTCATCAGAAAATTGATTTTTTGGACTCTACCAAAAATGATTCAAAATGTCATTTTGATCGGGCCTCATGTTGAATAACCACTTTTTAAACCCTCACAGTGACCAAACTGCCATTTTTACAGAGTTTTGCTTACTCAAAATCTTCAATTTTGACCAATTTCAGGCACAGAAATGACTTTAAACACACTTATTTTAGTTGAAAAAGTAATAACTCACATCCAACCGTCATTTAAAGTCAAAAGATTAAATGTTAAAATTTCATTAATATATACCATTTTTTCAACGTTTGACTGGTCCGGGGTCATCGTTTTTCATCAGAAAATTGATTTTTTGGACTCTACCAAAAATGATTCAAAATGTCATTTGGATCGGGCCTCATGTTGAATAACCACTTTTTAAACCCTCACAGTGACCAAAACTGCAATTTTTACAGAGATTTGCTTACTCAAAATCTTCAATTTTGACCAATTTCAGGCACAGAAATGACTTTAAACACACTTATTTTAGTTGAAAAAGTAATAACTCACATCCAACCGTCATTTAAAGTCAAAAGATTAAATGTTAAAATTTCATCAATATTGACCATTTTTTCAACGTTCAACTGGTCCGGGGTCATCGTTTTTCATCAGAAAATGGATTTTTTGGACTCTACCAAAAATGATTCAACATGTCATTTGGATCAGGCCTCATGTTGAATAACCACTTTTTAAACCCTCACAGTGACCAAAACTGCCATTTTTACAGTTTTGCTTACTCAAAATCTTCAATTTTGACCAATTTCAGGCACAGAAATGACTTTAAACACACTTATTTTAGTTGAAAAAGTAATAACTCACATCCAACCGTCATTTAAAGTCAAAAGATTAAATGTTAAAATTTCATCAATATTGACCATTTTTTCAACGTTCGACTGGTCCGGGGTCATCGTTTTTCATCAGAAAATTGATTTTTTGGACTCTACCAAAAATGATTCAAAATGTCATTTGGATCGGGCCTCATGTTGAATAACCACTTTTTAATCCCTCACAGTGACCAAAACTGCCATTTTTACAGAGTTTTGCTTACTCAAAATCTTCAATTTTGACCAATTTCAGGCACAGAAATGACTTTAAACACACTTATTTTAGTTGAAAAAGTAATAACTCACATCCAACTGTCATTTAAAGTCAAAAGATTAAATGTTAAAATGTCATCAATATTGACCATTTTTTCAACGTTCGACTGGTCCGGGGTCATCGTTTTTCATCAGAAAATTGATTTTTTGGACTCTACCAAAAATGATTCAAAATGTCATTTGGATCGGGCCTCATGTTGAATAACCACTTTTTAAACCCTCACAGTGACCAAAATTGCCATTTTTACAGAGTTTTGCTTACTCAAAATCTTCAATTTTGACCAATTTCAGGCACATAAATGACTTTAAACACACTTATTTTAGTTGAAAAAGTAATAACTCACATCCAACCGTCATTTAAAGTCAAAAGATTAAATGTTAAAATTTCATCAATATTGACCATTTTTTCAACGTTCGACTGGTCCGGGGTCATCGTTTTTCATCAGAAAATTAATTTTTTGGACTCTACCAAAAATGATTCAAAATGTCATTTTGATCGGGCCTCATGTTGAATAACCACTTTTTAAACCCTCACAGTGACCAAAACTGCCATTTTTACAGAGTTTTGCTTACTCAAAATCTTCAATTTTGACCAATTTCAGGCACAGAAATGACTTTAACACACTTATTTTAGTTGAAAAAGTAATAACTCACATCCAACCGTCATTTAAAGTCAAAAGATTAAATGTTAAAATGTCATCAATATTGACCATTTTTTCAACGTTCGACTGGTCCGGGGTCATCGTTTTTCATCAGAAAATGGATTTTTTGGACTCTACCAAAAATGATTCAAAATGTCATTTGGATCGGGCCTCATGTTGAATAACCACTTTTTAAACCCTCACAGTGACCAAAACTGCCATTTTTACAGAGTTTTGCTTACTCAAAATCTTCAATTTTGACCAATTTCAGGCACAGAAATGACTTTAAACACACTTATTTTAGTTGAAAAAGTAATAACTCACATCCAACCGTCATTTAAAGTCAAAAGATTAAATGTTAAAATTTCATCAATATTGACCATTTTTTCAACGTTCGACTGGTCCGGGGTCATCGTTTTTCATCAGAAAATGGATTTTTTGGACTCTACCAAAAATGATTCAAAATGTCATTTGGATCGGGCCTCATGTTGAATAACCACTTTTTAAACCCTCACAGTGACCAAAACTGCCATTTTTACAGAGTTTTGCTTACTCAAAATCTTCAATTTTGACCAATTTCAGGCACAGAAATGACTTTAAACACACTTATTTTAGTTGAAAAAGTAATAACTCCCATCCAACCGTCATTTAAAGTCAAAAGATTAAATGTTAAAATTTCATCAATATTGACCATTTTTTCAACGTTCGACTGGTCCGGGGTCATCGTTTTTCATCAGAAAATTGATTTTTTGGACTCTACCAAAAATGATTCAAAATGTCATTTTGATCGGGCCTCATGTTGAATAACCACTTTTTAAACCCTCACAGTGACCAAAACTGCCATTTTTACAGAGTTTTGCTTACTCAAAATCTTCAATTTTGACCAATTTCAGGCACAGAAATGACTTTAAACACACTTATTTTAGTTGAAAAAGTAATAACTCACATCCAACCGTCATTTAAAGTCAAAAGATTAAATGTTAAAATTTCATCAATATTGACCATTTTTTCAACGTTCGACTGGTCCGGGGTCATCGTTTTTCATCAGAAAATTGATTTTTTTGGACTCTACCAAAAATGATTCAAAATGTCATTTGGATCGGGCCTCATGTTGAATAACCACTTTTTAAACCCTCACAGTGACCAAAATTGCCATTTTTACAGAGTTTTGCTTACTCAAAATCTTCAATTTTGACCAATTTTAGGCACAGAAATGACTTTAAACACACTTATTTTAGTTGAAAAAGTAATAACTCACATCCAACCGTCATTTAAAGTCAAAAGATTAAATGTTAAAATTTCATCAATATTGACCATTTTTTCAACGTTCGACTGGTCCGGGGTCATCGTTTTTCATCAGAAAATTGATTTTTTGGACTCTACCAAAAATGATTCAAAATGTCATTTGGATCGGGACTCATGTTGAATAACCACTTTTTAAACCCTCACAGTGACCAAAACTGCAATTTTTACAGAGTTTTGCTTACTCAAAATCTTCAATTTTGACCAATTTCAGGCACAGAAATGACTTTAAACACACTTATTTTAGTTGAAAAAGTAATAACTCACATCCAACCGTCATTTAAAGTCAAAAGATTAAATGTTAAAATTTCATCAATATTGACCATTTTTTCAACGTTCGACTGGTCCGGGGTCATCGTTTTTCATCAGAAAATTGATTTTTTGGACTCTACCAAAAATGATTCAAAATGTCATTTTGATCGGGCCTCATGTTGAATAACCACTTTTTAAACCCTCACAGTGACCAAAACTGCCATTTTTACAGAGTTTTGCTTACTCAAAATCTTCAATTTTGACCAATTTCAGGCACAGAAATGACTTTAAACACACTTATTTTAGTTGAAAAAGTAATAACTCACATCCAACCGTCATTTAAAGTCAAAAGATTAAATGTTAAAATTTCATCAATATTGACCATTTTTTCAACGTTCGACTGGTCCGGGGTCATCGTTTTTCATCAGAAAATGGATTTTTTGGACTCTACCAAAAATGATTCAACATGTCATTTGGATCGGGCCTCATGTTGAATAACCACTTTTTAAACCCTCACAGTGACCAAAACTGCCATTTTTACAGTTTTGCTTACTCAAAATCTTCAATTTTGACCAATTTCAGGCACAGAAATGACTTTAAACACACTTATTTTAGTTGAAAAAGTAATAACTCACATCCAACCGTCATTTAAAGTCAAAAGATTAAATGTTAAAATTTCATCAATATTGACCATTTTTTCAACGTTCGACTGGTCCGGGGTCATCGTTTTTCATCAGAAAATTGATTTTTTGGACTCTACCAAAAATGATTCAAAATGTCATTTGGATCGGGCCTAATGTTGAATAACCACTTTTTAAACCCTCACAGTGACCAAAACTGCAATTTTTACAGAGTTTTGCTTACTCAAAATCTTCAATTTTGACCAATTTCAGGCACAGAAATGACTTTAAACACACTTATTTTAGTTGAAAAAGTAATAACTCACATCCAACCGTCATTTAAAGTCAAAAGATTAAATGTTAAAATTTCATCAATATTGACCATTTTTTCAACGTTCGACTGGTCCGGGGTCATCGTTTTTCATCAGAAAATTGATTTTTTGGACTCTACCAAAAATGATTCAAAATGTCATTTGGATCGGGCCTCATGTTGAATAACCACTTTTTAATCCCTCACAGTGACCAAAACTGCCATTTTTACAGAGTTTTGCTTACTCAAAATCTTCAATTTTGACCAATTTCAGGCACAGAAATGACTTTAAACACACTTATTTTAGTTGAAAAAGTAATAACTCACATCCAACCGTCATTTAAAGTCAAAAGATTAAATGTTAAAATGTCATCAATATTGACCATTTTTTCAACGTTCGACTGGTCCGGGGTCATCGTTTTTCATCAGAAAATGGATTTTTTGGACTCTACCAAAAATGATTCAACATGTCATTTGGATCAGGCCTCATGTTGAATAACCACTTTTTAAACCCTCACAGTGACCAAAACTGCCATTTTTACAGTTTTGCTTACTCAAAATCTTCAATTTTGACCAATTTCAGGCACAGAAATGACTTTAAACACACTTATTTTAGTTGAAAAAGTAATAACTCACATCCAACCGTCATTTAAAGTCAAAAGATTAAATGTTAAAATTTCATCAATATTGACCATTTTTTCAACGTTCGACTGGTCCGGGGTCATCGTTTTTCATCAGAAAATTGATTTTTTGGACTCTACCAAAAATGATTCAAAATGTCATTTGGATCAGGCCTAATGTTGAATAACCACTTTTTAAACCCTCACAGTGACCAAAACTGCCATTTTTACAGAGTTTTGCTTACTCAAAATCTTCAATTTTGACCAATTTCAGGCACAGAAATGACTTTAAACACACTTATTTTAGTTGAAAAAGTAATAACTCACATCCAACCGTCATTTAAAGTCAAAAGATTAAATGTTAAAATTTCATCAATATTGACCATTTTTTCAACGTTCGACTGGTCCGGGGTCATCGTTTTTCATCAGAAAATTGATTTTTTGGACTCTACCAAAAATGATTCAAAATGTCATTTGGATCGGGCCTCATGTTGAATAACCACTTTTTAATCCCTCACAGTGACCAAAACTGCCATTTTTACAGAGTTTTGCTTACTCAAAATCTTCAATTTTGACCAATTTCAGGCACAGAAATGACTTTAAACACACTTATTTTAGTTGAGAAAGTAATAACTCACATCCAACTGTCATTTAAAGTCAAAAGATTAAATGTTAAAATGTCATCAATATTGACCATTTTTTCAACGTTCGACTGGTCCGGGGTCATCGTTTTTCATCAGAAAATTGATTTTTTGGACTCTACCAAAAATGATTCAAAATGTCATTTGGATCGGGCCTCATGTTGAATAACCACTTTTTAAACCCTCACAGTGACCAAAATTGCCATTTTTACAGAGTTTTGCTTACTCAAAATCTTCAATTTTGACCAATTTCAGGCACAGAAATGACTTTAAACACACTTATTTTAGTTGAAAAAGTAATAACTCACATCCAACCGTCATTTAAAGTCAAAAGATTAAATGTTAAAATTTCATCAATATTGACCATTTTTTCAACGTTCG
Source organism: Lissotriton vulgaris (assembly GCF_964263255.1). Lineage (NCBI taxonomy): Eukaryota > Metazoa > Chordata > Amphibia > Caudata > Salamandridae > Lissotriton > Lissotriton vulgaris. The sequence continues at coordinate 117,814 of NW_028243733.1, forward strand.
ACTGGTCCGGGGTCATCGTTTTTCATCAGAAAATTAATTTTTTGGACTCTACCAAAAATGATTCAAAATGTCATTTTGATCGGGCCTCATGTTGAATAACCACTTTTTAAACCCTCACAGTGACCAAAACTGCCATTTTTACAGAGTTTTGCTTACTCAAAATCTTCAATTTTGACCAATTTCAGGCACAGAAATGACTTTAAACACACTTATTTTAGTTGAAAAAGTAATAACTCACATCCAACCGTCATTTAAAGTCAAAAGATTAAATGTTAAAATTTCATCAATATTGACCATTTTATCAACGTTCGACTGGTCCGGGGTCATCGTTTTTCATCAGAAAATGGATTTTTTGGACTCTACCAAAAATGATTCAAAATGTCATTTGGATCGGGCCTCATGTTGAATAACCACTTTTTAAACCCTCACAGTGACCAAAACTGCCATTTTTACAGAGTTTTGCTTACTTAAAATCTTCAATTTTGACCAATTTCAGGCACAGAAATGACTTTAAACACACTTATTTTAGTTGAAAAAGTAATAACTCACATCCAACCGTCATTTAAAGTCAAAAGATTAAATGTTAAAATTTCATCAATATTGACCATTTTTTCAACGTTCGACTGGTCCGGGGTCATCGTTTTTCATCAGAAAATTGATTTTTTGGACTCTACCAAAAATGATTCAAAATGTCATTTTGATCGGGCCTCATGTTGAATAACCACTTTTTAAACCCTCACAGTGACCAAAACTGCCATTTTTACAGAGTTTTGCTTACTCAAAATCTTCAATTTTGACCAATTTCAGGCACAGAAATGACTTTAAACACACTTATTTTAGTTGAAAAAGTAATAACTCACATCCAACCGTCATTTAAAGTCAAAAGATTAAATGTTAAAATTTCATCAATATTGACCATTTTTTCAACGTTCGACTGGTCCGGGGTCATCGTTTTTCATCAGAAAATGGATTTTTTGGACTCTACCAAAAATGATTCAAAATGTCATTTGGATCGGGCCTCATGTTGAATAACCACTTTTTAAACCCTCACAGTGACCAAAACTGCCATTTTTACAGAGTTTTGCTTACTCAAAATCTTCAATTTTGACCAATTTCAGGCACAGAAATGACTTTAAACACACTTATTTTAGTTGAAAAAGTAATAACTCACATCCAACCGTCATTTAAAGTCAAAAGATTAAATGTGAAAATTTCATCAATATTGACCATTTTTTCAACGTTCGACTGGTCCGGGGTCATCGTTTTTCATCAGAAAATTGATTTTTTTGGACTCTACCAAAAATGATTCAAAATGTCATTTGGATCGGGCCTCATGTTAAATAACCACTTTTTAAACCCTCACAGTGACCAAAATTGCCATTTTTACAGTTTTGCTTACTCAAAATCTTCAATTTTGACCAATTTCAGGCACAGAAATGACTTTAAACACACTTATTTTAGTTGAAAAAGTAATAACTCACATCCAACCGTCATTTAAAGTCAAAAGATTAAATGTTAAAATTTCATCAATATTGACCATTTTTACAACGTTCGACTGGTCCGGGGTCATCGTTTTTCATCAGAAAATTGATTTTTTGGACTCTACCAAAAATGATTCAAAATGTCATTTGGATCGGGCCTAATGTTGAATAACCACTTTTTAAACCCTCACAGTGACCAAAACTGCAATTTTTACAGAGTTTTGCTTACTCAAAATCTTCAATTTTGACCAATTTCAGGCACAGAAATGACTTTAAACACACTTATTTTAGTTGAAAAAGTAATAACTCACATCCAACCGTCATTTAAAGTCAAAAGATTAAATGTTAAAATTTCATCAATATTGACCATTTTTTCAACGTTCGACTGGTCCGGGGTCATCGTTTTTCATCAGAAAATTGATTTTTTGGACTCTACCAAAAATGATTCAAAATGTCATTTGGATCGGGCCTCATGTTGAATAACCACTTTTTAATCCCTCACAGTGACCAAAACTGCCATTTTTACAGAGTTTTGCTTACTCAAAATCTTCAATTTTGACCAATTTCAGGCACAGAAATGACTTTAAACACACTTATTTTAGTTGAAAAAGTAATAACTCACATCCAACCGTCATTTAAAGTCAAAAGATTAAATGTTAAAATGTCATCAATATTGACCATTTTTTCAACGTTCGACTGGTCCGGGGTCATCGTTTTTCATCAGAAAATGGATTTTTTGGACTCTACCAAAAATGATTCAACATGTCATTTGGATCAGGCCTCATGTTGAATAACCACTTTTTAAACCCTCACAGTGACCAAAACTGCCATTTTTACAGTTTTGCTTACTCAAAATCTTCAATTTTGACCAATTTCAGGCACAGAAATGACTTTAAACACACTTATTTTAGTTGAAAAAGTAATAACTCACATCCAACCGTCATTTAAAGTCAAAAGATTAAATGTTAAAATTTCATCAATATTGACCATTTTTTCAACGTTCGACTGGTCCGGGGTCATCGTTTTTCATCAGAAAATTGATTTTTTGGACTCTACCAAAAATGATTCAAAATGTCATTTGGATCAGGCCTAATGTTGAATAACCACTTTTTAAACCCTCACAGTGACCAAAACTGCCATTTTTACAGAGTTTTGCTTACTCAAAATCTTCAATTTTGACCAATTTCAGGCACAGAAATGACTTTAAACACACTTATTTTAGTTGAAAAAGTAATAACTCACATCCAACCGTCATTTAAAGTCAAAAGATTAAATGTTAAAATTTCATCAATATTGACCATTTTTTCAACGTTCGACTGGTCCGGGGTCATCGTTTTTCATCAGAAAATTGATTTTTTGGACTCTACCAAAAATGATTCAAAATGTCATTTGGATCGGGCCTCATGTTGAATAACCACTTTTTAATCCCTCACAGTGACCAAAACTGCCATTTTTACAGAGTTTTGCTTACTCAAAATCTTCAATTTTGACCAATTTCAGGCACAGAAATGACTTTAAACACACTTATTTTAGTTGAGAAAGTAATAACTCACATCCAACTGTCATTTAAAGTCAAAAGATTAAATGTTAAAATGTCATCAATATTGACCATTTTTTCAACGTTCGACTGGTCCGGGGTCATCGTTTTTCATCAGAAAATTGATTTTTTGGACTCTACCAAAAATGATTCAAAATGTCATTTGGATCGGGCCTCATGTTGAATAACCACTTTTTAAACCCTCACAGTGACCAAAATTGCCATTTTTACAGAGTTTTGCTTACTCAAAATCTTCAATTTTGACCAATTTCAGGCACAGAAATGACTTTAAACACACTTATTTTAGTTGAAAAAGTAATAACTCACATCCAACCGTCATTTAAAGTCAAAAGATTAAATGTTAAAATTTCATCAATATTGACCATTTTTTCAACGTTCGACTGGTCCGGGGTCATCGTTTTTCATCAGAAAATTAATTTTTTGGACTCTACCAAAAATGATTCAAAATGTCATTTTGATCGGGCCTCATGTTGAATAACCACTTTTTAAACCCTCACAGTGACCAAAACTGCCATTTTTACAGAGTTTTGCTTACTCAAAATCTTCAATTTTGACCAATTTCAGGCACAGAAATGACTTTAAACACACTTATTTTAGTTGAAAAAGTAATAACTCACATCCAACCGTCATTTAAAGTCAAAAGATTAAATGTTAAAATTTCATCAATATTGACCATTTTATCAACGTTCGACTGGTCCGGGGTCATCGTTTTTCATCAGAAAATGGATTTTTTGGACTCTACCAAAAATGATTCAAAATGTCATTTGGATCGGGCCTCATGTTGAATAACCACTTTTTAAACCCTCACAGTGACCAAAACTGCCATTTTTACAGAGTTTTGCTTACTTAAAATCTTCAATTTTGACCAATTTCAGGCACAGAAATGACTTTAAACACACTTATTTTAGTTGAAAAAGTAATAACTCACATCCAACCGTCATTTAAAGTCAAAAGATTAAATGTTAAAATTTCATCAATATTGACCATTTTTTCAACGTTCGACTGGTCCGGGGTCATCGTTTTTCATCAGAAAATTGATTTTTTGGACTCTACCAAAAATGATTCAAAATGTCATTTTGATCGGGCCTCATGTTGAATAACCACTTTTTAAACCCTCACAGTGACCAAAACTGCCATTTTTACAGAGTTTTGCTTACTCAAAATCTTCAATTTTGACCAATTTCAGGCACAGAAATGACTTTAAACACACTTATTTTAGTTGAAAAAGTAATAACTCACATCCAACCGTCATTTAAAGTCAAAAGATTAAATGTTAAAATTTCATCAATATTGACCATTTTTTCAACGTTCGACTGGTCCGGGGTCATCGTTTTTCATCAGAAAATGGATTTTTTGGACTCTACCAAAAATGATTCAAAATGTCATTTGGATCGGGCCTCATGTTGAATAACCACTTTTTAAACCCTCACAGTGACCAAAACTGCCATTTTTACAGAGTTTTGCTTACTCAAAATCTTCAATTTTGACCAATTTCAGGCACAGAAATGACTTTAAACACACTTATTTTAGTTGAAAAAGTAATAACTCACATCCAACCGTCATTTAAAGTCAAAAGATTAAATGTGAAAATTTCATCAATATTGACCATTTTTTCAACGTTCGACTGGTCCGGGGTCATCGTTTTTCATCAGAAAATTGATTTTTTTGGACTCTACCAAAAATGATTCAAAATGTCATTTGGATCGGGCCTCATGTTAAATAACCACTTTTTAAACCCTCACAGTGACCAAAATTGCCATTTTTACAGTTTTGCTTACTCAAAATCTTCAATTTTGACCAATTTCAGGCACAGAAATGACTTTAAACACACTTATTTTAGTTGAAAAAGTAATAACTCACATCCAACCGTCATTTAAAGTCAAAAGATTAAATGTTAAAATTTCATCAATATTGACCATTTTTTCAACGTTCGACTGGTCCGGGGTCATCGTTTTTCATCAGAAAATTGATTTTTTGGACTCTACCAAAAATGATTCAAAATGTCATTTGGATCGGGCCTCATGTTGAATAACCACTTTTTAAACCCTCACAGTGACCAAAATTGCCATTTTTACAGAGTTTTGCTTACTCAAAATCTTCAATTTTGACCAATTTCAGGCACAGAAATGACTTTAAACACACTTATTTTAGTTGAAAAAGTAATAACTCACATCCAACCGTCATTTAAAGTCAAAAGATTAAATGTTAAAATTTCATCAATATTGACCATTTTTTCAACGTTCGACTGGTCCGGGGTCATCGTTTTTCATCAGAAAATTAATTTTTTGGACTCTACCAAAAATGATTCAAAATGTCATTTTGATCGGGCCTCATGTTGAATAACCACTTTTTAAACCCTCACAGTGACCAAAACTGCCATTTTTACAGAGTTTTGCTTACTCAAAATCTTCAATTTTGACCAATTTCAGGCACAGAAATGACTTTAAACACACTTATTTTAGTTGAAAAAGTAATAACTCACATCCAACCGTCATTTAAAGTCAAAAGATTAAATGTTAAAATTTCATCAATATTGACCATTTTTTCAACGTTCGACTGGTCCGGGGTCATCGTTTTTCATCAGAAAATGGATTTTTTGGACTCTACCAAAAATGATTCATAATGTCATTTGGATCGGGCCTCATGTTGAATAACCACTTTTTAAACCCTCACAGTGACCAAAACTGCCATTTTTACAGAGTTTTGCTTACTCAAAATCTTCAATTTTGACCAATTTCAGGCACAGAAATGACTTTAAACACACTTATTTTAGTTGAAAAAGTAATAACTCACATCCAACCGTCATTTAAAGTCAAAAGATTAAATGTTAAAATTTCATCAATATTGACCATTTTTTCAACGTTCGACTGGTCCGGGGTCATCGTTTTTCATCAGAAAATTGATTTTTTGGACTCTACCAAAAATGATTCAAAATGTCATTTGGATCGGGCCTCATGTTGAATAACCACTTTTTAAACCCTCACAGTGACCAAAACTGCAATTTTTACAGAGTTTTGCTTACTCAAAATCTTCAATTTTGACCAATTTCAGGCACAGAAATGACTTTAAACACACTTATTTTAGTTGAAAAAGTAATAACTCACATCCAACCGTCATTTAAAGTCAAAAGATTAAATGTTAAAATTTCATCAATATTGACCATTTTTTCAACGTTCGACTGGTCCGGGGTCATCGTTTTTCATCAGAAAATTGATTTTTTGGACTCTACCAAAAATGATTCAAAATGTCATTTTGATCGGGCCTCATGTTGAATAACCACTTTTTAAACCCTCACAGTGACCAAAACTGCCATTTTTACAGAGTTTTGCTTACTCAAAATCTTCAATTTTGACCAATTTCAGGCACAGAATTGACTTTAAACACACTTATTTTAGTTGAAAAAGTAATAACTCACATCCAACCGTCATTTAAAGTCAAAAGATTAAATGTTAAAATTTCATCAATATTGACCATTTTTTCAACGTTCGACTGGTCCGGGGTCATCGTTTTTCATCAGAAAATTGATTTTTTGGACTCTACCAAAAATGATTCAAAATGTCATTTTGATCGGGCCTCATGTTGAATAACCACTTTTTAAACCCTCACAGTGACCAAAACTGCCATTTTTACAGAGTTTTGCTTACTCAAAATCTTCAATTTTGACCAATTTCAGGCACAGAAATGACTTTAAACACACTTATTCAAAATGTCATTTTGATCGGGCCTCATGTTGAATAACCACTTTTTAAACCCTCACAGTGACCAAAACTGCCATTTTTACAGAGTTTTGCTTACTCAAAATCTTCAATTTTGACCAATTTCAGGCACAGAAATGACTTTAAACACACTTATTTTAGTTGAAAAAGTAATAACTCACATCCAACCGTCATTTAAAGTCAAAAGATTAAATGTTAAAATTTCATCAATATTGACCATTTTTTCAACGTTCGACTGGTCCGGGGTCATCGTTTTTCATCAGAAAATGGATTTTTTGGACTCTACCAAAAATGATTCAAAATGTCATTTGGATCGGGCCTCATGTTGAATAACCACTTTTTAAACCCTCACAGTGACCAAAACTGCCATTTTTACAGAGTTTTGCTTACTCAAAATCTTCAATTTTGACCAATTTCAGGCACAGAAATGACTTTAAACACACTTATTTTAGTTGAAAAAGTAATAACTCACATCCAACCGTCATTTAAAGTCAAAAGATTAAATGTTAAAATTTCATCAATATTGACCATTTTTTCAACGTTCGACTGGTCCGGGGTCATCGTTTTTCATCAGAAAATTGATTTTTTGGACTCTACCAAAAATGATTCAAAATGTCATTTTGATCGGGCCTCATGTTGAATAACCACTTTTTAAACCCTCACGGTGACCAAAACTGCCATTTTTACAGAGTTTTGCTTACTCAAAATCTTCAATTTTGACCAATTTCAGGCACAGAAATGACTTTAAACACACTTATTTTAGTTGAAAAAGTAATAACTCACATCCAACCGTCATTTAAAGTCAAAAGATTAAATGTTAAAATTTCATCAATATTGACCATTTTTTCAACGTTCGACTGGTCCGGGGTCATCGTTTTTCATCAGAAAATTGATTTTTTGGACTCTACCAAAAATGATTCAAAATGTCATTTGGATCGGGCCTCATGTTGAATAACCACTTTTTAAACCCTCACAGTGACCAAAATTGCCATTTTTACAGAGTTTTGCTTACTCAAAATCTTCAATTTTGACCAATTTCAGGCACAGAAATGACTTTAAACACACTTATTTTAGTTGAAAAAGTAATAACTCACATCCAACCGTCATTTAAAGTCAAAAGATTAAATGTTAAAATTTCATCAATATTGACCATTTTTTCAACGTTCGACTGGTCCGGGGTCATCGTTTTTCATCAGAAAATTAATTTTTTGGACTCTACCAAAAATGATTCAAAATGTCATTTTGATCGGGCCTCATGTTGAATAACCACTTTTTAAACCCTCACAGTGACCAAAACTGCCATTTTTACAGAGTTTTGCTTACTCAAAATCTTCAATTTTGACCAATTTCAGGCACAGAAATGACTTTAAACACACTTATTTTAGTTGAAAAAGTAATAACTCACATCCAACCGTCATTTAAAGTCAAAAGATTAAATGTTAAAATTTCATCAATATTGACCATTTTTTCAACGTTCGACTGGTCCGGGGTCATCGTTTTTCATCAGAAAATTGATTTTTTGGACTCTACCAAAAATGATTCAAAATGTCATTTTGATCGGGCCTCATGTTGAATAACCACTTTTTAAACCCTCACAGTGACCAAAATTGCCATTTTTACAGAGTTTTGCTTACTCAAAATCTTCAATTTTGACCAATTTCAGGCACAGAAATGACTTTAAACACACTTATTTTAGTTGAAAAAGTAATAACTCACATCCAACCGTCATTTAAAGTCAAAAGATTAAATGTTAAAATTTCATCAATATTGACCATTTTTTCAACGTTCGACTGGTCCGGGGTCATCGTTTTTCATCAGAAAATTAATTTTTTGGACTCTACCAAAAATGATTCAAAATGTCATTTTGATCGGGCCTCATGTTGAATAACCACTTTTTAAACCCTCACAGTGACCAAAACTGCCATTTTTACAGAGTTTTGCTTACTCAAAATCTTCAATTTTGACCAATTTCAGGCACAGAAATGACTTTAAACACACTTATTTTAGTTGAAAAAGTAATAACTCACATCCAACCGTCATTTAAAGTCAAAAGATTAAATGTTAAAATTTCATCAATATTGACCATTTTTTCAACGTTCGACTGGTCCGGGGTCATCGTTTTTCATCAGAAAATGGATTTTTTGGACTCTACCAAAAATGATTCATAATGTCATTTGGATCGGGCCTCATGTTGAATAACCACTTTTTAAACCCTCACAGTGACCAAAACTGCCATTTTTACAGAGTTTTGCTTACTCAAAATCTTCAATTTTGACCAATTTCAGGCACAGAAATGACTTTAAACACACTTATTTTAGTTGAAAAAGTAATAACTCACATCCAACCGTCATTTAAAGTCAAAAGATTAAATGTTAAAATTTCATCAATATTGACCATTTTTTCAACGTTCGACTGGTCCGGGGTCATCGTTTTTCATCAGAAAATTGATTTTTTGGACTCTACCAAAAATGATTCAAAATGTCATTTGGATCGGGCCTCATGTTGAATAACCACTTTTTAAACCCTCACAGTGACCAAAACTGCAATTTTTACAGAGTTTTGCTTACTCAAAATCTTCAATTTTGACCAATTTCAGGCACAGAAATGACTTTAAACACACTTATTTTAGTTGAAAAAGTAATAACTCACATCCAACCGTCATTTAAAGTCAAAAGATTAAATGTTAAAATTTCATCAATATTGACCATTTTTTCAACGTTCGACTGGTCCGGGGTCATCGTTTTTCATCAGAAAATTGATTTTTTGGACTCTACCAAAAATGATTCAAAATGTCATTTTGATCGGGCCTCATGTTGAATAACCACTTTTTAAACCCTCACAGTGACCAAAACTGCCATTTTTACAGAGTTTTGCTTACTCAAAATCTTCAATTTTGACCAATTTCAGGCACAGAATTGACTTTAAACACACTTATTTTAGTTGAAAAAGTAATAACCACATCCAACCATCATTTAAAGTCAAAAGATTAAATGTTAAAATTTTCATCAATATTGACCATTTTTTCAACGTTCGACTGGTCCGGGGTCATCGTTTTTCATCAGAAAATTGATTTTTTGGACTCTACCAAAATGATTCAAAATGTCATTTTGATCGGGCCTCATGTTGAATAACCACTTTTTAAACCCTCACAGTGACCAAAACTGCCATTTTACAGAGTTTTGCTTACTCAAAATCTTCAATTTTGACCAATTTCAGGCACAGAAATGACTTTAAACACACTTATTCAAAATGTCATTTTGATCGGGCCTCATGTTGAATAACCACTTTTTAAACCCTCACAGTGACCAAAACTGCCATTTTTACAGAGTTTTGCTTACTCAAAATCTTCAATTTTGACCAATTTCAGGCACAGAAATGACTTTAAACCACACTTATTTTAGTTGAAAAAGTAATAACTCACATCCAACCGTCATTTAAAGTCAAAAGATTAAATGTTAAAATTTCATCAATATTGACCATTTTTTCAACGTTCGACTGGTCCGGGGTCATCGTTTTTCATCAGAAAATGGATTTTTTGGACTCTACCAAAAATGATTCAAAATGTCATTTGGATCGGGCCTCATGTTGAATAACCACTTTTTAAACCCTCAACAGTGACCAAAACTGCCATTTTTACAGAGTTTTGCTTACTCAAAATCTTCAATTTTGACCAATTTCAGGCACAGAAATGACTTTAAACACACTTATTTTAGTTGAAAAAGTAATAACTCACATCCAACCGTCATTTAAAGTCAAAAGATTAAATGTTAAAATTTCATCAATATTGACCATTTTTTCAACGTTCGACTGGTCCGGGGTCATCGTTTTTCATCAGAAAATTGATTTTTTGGACTCTACCAAAAATGATTCAAAATGTCATTTTGATCGGGCCTCATGTTGAATAACCACTTTTTAAACCCTCACAGTGACCAAAACTGCCATTTTTACAGAGTTTTGCTTACTCAAAATCTTCAATTTTGACCAATTTCAGGCACAGAATTGACTTTAAACACACTTATTTTAGTTGAAAAAGTAATAACTCACATCCAACCGTCATTTAAAGTCAAAAGATTAAATGTTAAAATTTAATCAATATTGACCATTTTTTCAACGTTCGACTGGTCCGGGGTCATCGTTTTTCTTCAGAAAATTGATTTTTTGGACTCTACCAAAAATGATTCAAAATGTCATTTTGATCGGGCCTCATGTTGAATAACCACTTTTTAAACCCTCACAGTGACCAAAACTGCCATTTTTACAGAGTTTTGCTTACTCAAAATCTTCAATTTTGACCAATTTCAGGCACAGAAATGACTTTAAACACACTTATTCAAAATGTCATTTTGATCGGGCCTCATGTTGAATAACCACTTTTTAAACCCTCACAGTGACCAAAACTGCCATTTTTACAGAGTTTTGCTTACTCAAAATCTTCAATTTTGACCAATTTCAGGCACAGAAATGACTTTAAACACACTTATTTTAGTTGAAAAAGTAATAACTCACATCCAACCGTCATTTAAAGTCAAAAGATTAAATGTTAAAATTTCATCAATATTGACCATTTTTTCAACGTTCGACTGGTCCGGGGTCATCGTTTTTCATCAGAAAATGGATTTTTTGGACTCTACCAAAAATGATTCAAAATGTCATTTGGATCGGGCCTCATGTTGAATAACCACTTTTTAAACCCTCACAGTGACCAAAACTGCCATTTTTACAGAGTTTTGCTTACTCAAAATCTTCAATTTTGACCAATTTCAGGCACAGAAATGACTTTAAACACACTTATTTTAGTTGAAAAAGTAATAACTCACATCCAACCGTCATTTAAAGTCAAAAGATTAAATGTTAAAATTTCATCAATATTGACCATTTTTTCAACGTTCGACTGGTCCGGGGTCATCGTTTTTCATCAGAAAATTGATTTTTTGGACTCTACCAAAAATGATTCAAAATGTCATTTGGATCGGGCCTCATGTTGAATAACCACTTTTTAAACCCTCACAGTGACCAAAATTGCCATTTTTACAGAGTTTTGCTTACTCAAAATCTTTAATTTTGACCAATTTCAGGCACAGAAATGACTTTAAACACACTTATTTTAGTTGAAAAAGTAATAACTCACATCCAACCGTCATTTAAAGTCAAAAGATTAAATGTTAAAATTTCATCAATATTGACCATTTTTTCAGCGTTCGACTGGTCCGGGGTCATCGTTTTTCATCAGAAAATTGATTTTTTGGACTCTACCAAAAATGATTCAACATGTCATTTGGATCAGGCCTCATGTTGAATATCCACTTTTTAAACCCTCACAGTGACCACAACTGCCATTTTTACAGTTGTGCTTACTCAAAATCTTCAATTTTGACCAATTTCAGGCACAGAAATGACTTTAAACACACTTATTTTAGTTGAAAAAGTAATAACTCACATCCAACCGTCATTTAAAGTCAAAAGATTAAATGTTAAAATTTCATCAATATTGACCATTTTTTCAACGTTCGACTGGTCCGGGGTCATCGTTTTTCATCAGAAAATTGATTTTTTGGACTCTACCAAAAATGATTTAAAATGTCATTTGGATCGGGCCTCATGTTGAATAACCACTTTTTAAACCCTCACAGTGACCAAAATTGCCATTTTTACAGAGTTTTGCTTACTCAAAATCTTCAATTTTGACCAATTTTAGGCACAGAAATGACTTTAAACACACTTATTTTAGTTGAAAAAGTAATAACTCACATCCAACCGTCATTTAAAGTCAAAAGATTAAATGTTAAAATTTCATCAATATTGACCATTTTTTCAACGTTCGACTGGTCCGGGGTCATCGTTTTTCATCAGAAAATTGATTTTTTGGACTCTACCAAAAATGATTCAAAATGTCATTTGGATCGGGACTCATGTTGAATAACCACTTTTTAAACCCTCACAGTGACCAAAATTGCCATTTTTACAGAGTTTTGCTTACTCAAAATCTTCAATTTTGACCAATTTCAGGCACAGAAATGACTTTAAACACACTTATTTTAGTTGAAAAAGTAATAACTCACATCCAACCGTCATTTAAAGTCAAAAGATTAAATGTTAAAATTTCATCAATATTGACCATTTTTTCAACGTTCGACTGGTCCGGGGTCATCGTTTTTCATCAGAAAATTGATTTTTTGGACTCTACCAAAAATGATTCAAAATGTCATTTGGATCGGGCCTCATGTTGAATAACCACTTTTTAAACCCTCACAGTGACCAAAATTGCCATTTTTACAGAGTTTTGCTTACTCAAAATCTTCAATTTTGACCAATTTCAGGCACAGAAATGACTTTAAACACACTTATTTTAGTTGAAAAAGTAATAACTCACATCCAACCGTCATTTAAAGTCAAAAGATTAAATGTTAAAATTTCATCAATATTGACCATTTTTTCAACGTTCGACTGGTCCGGGGTCATCGTTTTTCATCAGAAAATGGATTTTTTGGACTCTACCAAAAATGATTCAAAATGTCATTTGGATCGGGCCTCATGTTGAATAACCACTTTTTAAACCCTCACAGTGACCAAAACTGCCATTTTTACAGAGTTTTGCTTACTCAAAATCTTCAATTTTGACCAATTTCAGGCACAGAAATGACTTTAAACACACTTATTTTAGTTGAAAAAGTAATAACTCACATCCAACCGTCATTTAAAGTCAAAAGATTAAATGTTAAAATTTCATCAATATTGACCATTTTTTCAACGTTCGACTGGTCCGGGGTCATCGTTTTTCATCAGAAAATTGATTTTTTGGACTCTACCAAAAATGATTCAAAATGTCATTTGGATCGGGCCTCATGTTGAATAACCACTTTTTAAACCCTCACAGTGACCAAAACTGCAATTTTTACAGAGTTTTGCTTACTCAAAATCTTCAATTTTGACCAATTTCAGGCACAGAAATGACTTTAAACACACTTATTTTAGTTGAAAAAGTAATAACTCACATCCAACCGTCATTTAAAGTCAAAAGATTAAATGTTAAAATTTCATCAATATTGACCATTTTTTCAACGTTCGACTGGTCCGGGGTCATCGTTTTTCATCAGAAAATTGATTTTTTGGACTCTACCAAAAATGATTCAAAATGTCATTTTGATCGGGCCTCATGTTGAATAACCACTTTTTAAACCCTCACAGTGACCAAAACTGCCATTTTTACAGAGTTTTGCTTACTCAAAATCTTCAATTTTGACCAATTTCAGGCACAGAAATGACTTTAAACACACTTATTTTAGTTGAAAAAGTAATAACTCACATCCAACCGTCATTTAAAGTCAAAAGATTAAATGTTAAAATTTCATCAATATTGACCATTTTTTCAACGTTCGACTGGTCCGGGGTCATCGTTTTTCATCAGAAAATGGATTTTTTGGACTCTACCAAAAATGATTCAACATGTCATTTGGATCAGGCCTCATGTTGAATAACCACTTTTTAAACCCTCACAGTGACCAAAACTGCCATTTTTACAGTTTTGCTTACTCAAAATCTTCAATTTTGACCAATTTCAGGCACAGAAATGACTTTAAACACACTTATTTTAGTTGAAAAAGTAATAACTCACATCCAACCGTCATTTAAAGTCAAAAGATTAAATGTTAAAATTTCATCAATATTGACATTTTTTCAACGTTCGACTGGTCCGGGGTCATCGTTTTTCATCAGAAAATTGATTTTTTGGACTCTACCAAAAATGATTCAAAATGTCATTTGGATCAGGCCTCATGTTGAATAACCACTTTTTAAACCCTCACAGTGACCAAAACTGCCATTTTTACAGAGTTTTGCTTACTCAAAATCTTCAATTTTGACCAATTTCAGGCACAGAAATGACTTTAAACACACTTATTTTAGTTGAAAAAGTAATAACTCACATCCAACCGTCATTTAAAGTCAAAAGATTAAATGTTAAAATTTCATCAATATTGACCATTTTTTCAACGTTCGACTGGTCCGGGGTCATCGTTTTTCATCAGAAAATGGATTTTTTGGACTCTACCAAAAATGATTCAAAATGTCATTTGGATCGGGCCTCATGTTGAATAACCACTTTTTAAACCCTCACAGTGACCAAAACTGCCATTTTTACAGAGTTTTGCTTACTCAAAATCTTCAATTTTGACCAATTTCAGGCACAGAAATGACTTTAAACACACTTATTTTAGTTGAAAAAGTAATAACTCACATCCAACCGTCATTTAAAGTCAAAAGATTAAATGTTAAAATTTCATCAATATTGACCATTTTTTCAACGTTCGACTGGTCCGGGGTCATCGTTTTTCATCAGAAAATGGATTTTTTGGACTCTACCAAAAATGATTCAAAATGTCATTTGGATCGGGCCTCATGTTGAATAACCACTTTTTAAACCCTCACAGTGACCAAAACTGCCATTTTTACAGAGTTTTGCTTACTCAAAATCTTCAATTTTGACCAATTTCAGGCACAGAAATGACTTTAAACACACTTATTTTAGTTGAAAAAGTAATAACTCACATCCAACCGTCATTTAAAGTCAAAAGATTAAATGTTAAAATTTCATCAATATTGACCATTTTTTCAACGTTCGACTGGTCCGGGGTCATCGTTTTTCATCAGAAAATTGATTTTTTGGACTCTACCAAAAATGATTCAAAATGTCATTTTGATCGGGCCTCATGTTGAATAACCACTTTTTAAACCCTCACAGTGACCAAAACTGCCATTTTTACAGAGTTTTGCTTACTCAAAATCTTCAATTTTGACCAATTTCAGGCACAGAAATGACTTTAAACACACTTATTTTAGTTGAAAAAGTAATAACTCACATCCAACCGTCATTTAAAGTCAAAAGATTAAATGTTAAAATTTCATCAATATTGACCATTTTTTCAACGTTCGACTGGTCCGGGGTCATCGTTTTTCATCAGAAAATGGATTTTTTGGACTCTACCAAAAATGATTCAAAATGTCATTTGGATCGGGCCTCATGTTGAATAACCACTTTTTAAACCCTCACAGTGACCAAAACTGCCATTTTTACAGAGTTTTGCTTACTCAAAATCTTCAATTTTGACCAATTTCAGGCACAGAATGACTTTAAACACACTTATTTTAGTTGAAAAAGTAATAACTCACATCCAACCGTCATTTAAAGTCAAAAGATTAAATGTTAAAATTTCATCAATATTGACCATTTTTTCAACGTTCGACTGGTCCGGGGTCATCGTTTTTCATCAGAAAATTGATTTTTTTGGACTCTACCAAAAATGATTCAAAATGTCATTTGGATCGGGCCTCATGTTAAATAACCACTTTTTAAACCCTCACAGTGACCAAAATTGCCATTTTTACAGAGTTTTGCTTACTCAAAATCTTCAATTTTGACCAATTTCAGGCACAGAAATGACTTTAAACACACTTATTTTAGTTGAAAAAGTAATAACTCACATCCAACCGTCATTTAAAGTCAAAAGATTAAATGTTAAAATTTCATCAATATTGACCATTTTTTCAACGTTCGACTGGTCCAGGGTCATCGTTTTTCATCAGAAAATTGATTTTTTGGACTCTACCAAAAATGATTCAAAATGTCATTTTGATCGGGCCTCATGTTGAATAACCACTTTTTAAACCCTCACGGTGACCAAAACTGCCATTTTTACAGTTTTGCTTACTCAAAATCTTCAATTTTGACCAATTTCAGGCACAGAAATGACTTTAAACACACTTATTTTAGTTGAAAAAGTAATAACTCACATCCAACCGTCATTTAAAGTCAAAAGATTAAATGTTAAAATTTCATCAATATTGACCATTTTTTCAACGTTCGACTGGTCCGGGGTCATCGTTTTTCATCAGAAAATTGATTTTTTGGACTCTACCAAAAATGATTCAAAATGTCATTTGGATCGGGCCTCATGTTGAATAACCACTTTTTAAACCCTCACAGTGACCAAAACTGCCATTTTTACAGAGTTTTGCTTACTCAAAATCTTCAATTTTGACCAATTTCAGGCACAGAAATGACTTTAAACACACTTATTTTAGTTGAAAAAGTAATAACTCACATCCAACCGTCATTTAAAGTCAAAAGATTAAATGTTAAAATTTCATCAATATTGACCATTTTTTCAACGTTCGACTGGTCCGGGGTCATCGTTTTTCATCAGAAAATGGATTTTTTGGACTCTACCAAAAATGATTCAAAATGTCATTTGGATCGGGCCTCATGTTGAATAACCACTTTTTAAACCCTCACAGTGACCAAAACTGCCATTTTTACAGAGTTTTGCTTACTCAAAATCTTCAATTTTGACCAATTTCAGGCACAGAAATGACTTTAAACACACTTATTTTAGTTGAAAAAGTAATAACTCACATCCAACCGTCATTTAAAGTCAAAAGATTAAATGTTAAAATTTCATCAATATTGACCATTTTTTCAACGTTCGACTGGTCCGGGGTCATCGTTTTTCATCAGAAAATTGATTTTTTGGACTCTACCAAAAATGATTCAAAATGTCATTTTGATCGGGCCTCATGTTGAATAACCACTTTTTAAACCCTCACAGTGACCAAAACTGCCATTTTTACAGAGTTTTGCTTACTCAAAATCTTCAATTTTGACCAATTTCAGGCACAGAAATGACTTTAAACACACTTATTTTAGTTGAAAAAGTAATAACTCACATCCAACCGTCATTTAAAGTCAAAAGATTAAATGTTAAAATTTCATCAATATTGACCATTTTTTCAACGTTCGACTGGTCCGGGGTCATCGTTTTTCATCAGAAAATGGATTTTTTGGACTCTACCAAAAATGATTCAAAATGTCATTTGGATCGGGCCTCATGTTGAATAACCACTTTTTAAACCCTCACAGTGACCAAAACTGCCATTTTTACAGAGTTTTGCTTACTCAAAATCTTCAATTTTGACCAATTTCAGGCACAGAATGACTTTAAACACACTTATTTTAGTTGAAAAAGTAATAACTCACATCCAACCGTCATTTAAAGTCAAAAGATTAAATGTTAAAATTTCATCAATATTGACCATTTTTTCAACGTTCGACTGGTCCGGGGTCATCGTTTTTCATCAGAAAATGGATTTTTTGGACTCTACCAAAAATGATTCAAAATGTCATTTGGATCGGGCCTCATGTTGAATAACCACTTTTTAAACCCTCACAGTGACCAAAACTGCCATTTTTACAGAGTTTTGCTTACTCAAAATCTTCAATTTTGACCAATTTCAGGCACAGAAATGACTTTAAACACACTTATTTTAGTTGAAAAAGTAATAACTCACATCCAACCGTCATTTAAAGTCAAAAGATTAAATGTTAAAATTTCATCAATATTGACCATTTTTTCAACGTTCGACTGGTCCGGGGTCATCGTTTTTCATCAGAAAATTGATTTTTTGGACTCTACCAAAAATGATTCAAAATGTCATTTGGATCGGGCCTCATGTTGAATAACCACTTTTTAAACCCTCACAGTGACCAAAATTGCCATTTTTACAGAGTTTTGCTTACTCAAAATCTTTAATTTTGACCAATTTCAGGCACAGAAATGACTTTAAACACACTTATTTTAGTTGAAAAAGTAATAACTCACATCCAACCGTCATTTAAAGTCAAAAGATTAAATGTTAAAATTTCATCAATATTGACCATTTTTTCAGCGTTCGACTGGTCCGGGGTCATCGTTTTTCATCAGAAAATTGATTTTTTGGACTCTACCAAAAATGATTCAACATGTCATTTGGATCAGGCCTCATGTTGAATATCCACTTTTTAAACCCTCACAGTGACCACAACTGCCATTTTTACAGTTTTGCTTACTCAAAATCTTCAATTTTGACCAATTTCAGGCACAGAAATGACTTTAAACACACTTATTTTAGTTGAAAAAGTCATAACTCACATCCAACCGTCATTTAAAGTCAAAAGATTAAATGTTAAAATTTCATCAATATTGACCATTTTTTCAACGTTCGACTGGTCCGGGGTCATCGTTTTTCATCAGAAAATTGATTTTTTGGACTCTACCAAAAATGATTTAAAATGTCATTTGGATCGGGCCTCATGTTGAATAACCACTTTTTAAACCCTCACAGTGACCAAAATTGCCATTTTTACAGAGTTTTGCTTACTCAAAATCTTCAATTTTGACCAATTTTAGGCACAGAAATGACTTTAAACACACTTATTTTAGTTGAAAAAGTAATAACTCACATCCAACCGTCATTTAAAGTCAAAAGATTAAATGTTAAAATTTCATCAATATTGACCATTTTTTCAACGTTCGACTGGTCCGGGGTCATCGTTTTTCATCAGAAAATTGATTTTTTGGACTCTACCAAAAATGATTCAAAATGTCATTTGGATCGGGACTCATGTTGAATAACCACTTTTTAAACCCTCACAGTGACCAAAATTGCCATTTTTACAGAGTTTTGCTTACTCAAAATCTTCAATTTTGACCAATTTCCGGCACAGAAATGACTTTAAACACACTTATTTTAGTTGAAAAAGTAATAACTCACATCCAACCGTCATTTAAAGTCAAAAGATTAAATGTTAAAATTTCATCAATATTGACCATTTTTTCAACGTTCGACTGGTCCGGGGTCATCGTTTTTCATCAGAAAATTGATTTTTTGGACTCTACCAAAAATGATTCAAAATGTCATTTGGATCGGGCCTCATGTTGAATAACCACTTTTTAAACCCTCACAGTGACCAAAATTGCCATTTTTACAGAGTTTTGCTTACTCAAAATCTTCAATTTTGACCAATTTCAGGCACAGAAATGACTTTAAACACACTTATTTTAGTTGAAAAAGTAATAACTCACATCCAACCGTCATTTAAAGTCAAAAGATTAAATGTTAAAATTTCATCAATATTGACCATTTTTTCAACGTTCGACTGGTCCGGGGTCATCGTTTTTCATCAGAAAATGGATTTTTTGGACTCTACCAAAAATGATTCAAAATGTCATTTGGATCGGGCCTCATGTTGAATAACCACTTTTTAAACCCTCACAGTGACCAAAACTGCCATTTTTACAGAGTTTTGCTTACTCAAAATCTTCAATTTTGACCAATTTCAGGCACAGAAATGACTTTAAACACACTTATTTTAGTTGAAAAAGTAATAACTCACATCCAACCGTCATTTAAAGTCAAAAGATTAAATGTTAAAATTTCATCAATATTGACCATTTTTTCAACGTTCGACTGGTCCGGGGTCATCGTTTTTCATCAGAAAATTGATTTTTTGGACTCTACCAAAAATGATTCAAAATGTCATTTGGATCGGGCCTCATGTTGAATAACCACTTTTTAAACCCTCACAGTGACCAAAACTGCAATTTTTACAGAGTTTTGCTTACTCAAAATCTTCAATTTTGACCAATTTCAGGCACAGAAATGACTTTAAACACACTTATTTTAGTTGAAAAAGTAATAACTCACATCCAACCGTCATTTAAAGTCAAAAGATTAAATGTTAAAATTTCATCAATATTGACCATTTTTTCAACGTTCGACTGGTCCGGGGTCATCGTTTTTCATCAGAAAATTGATTTTTTGGACTCTACCAAAAATGATTCAAAATGTCATTTTGATCGGGCCTCATGTTGAATAACCACTTTTTAAACCCTCACAGTGACCAAAACTGCCATTTTTACAGAGTTTTGCTTACTCAAAATCTTCAATTTTGACCAATTTCAGGCACAGAAATGACTTTAAACACACTTATTTTAGTTGAAAAAGTAATAACTCACATCCAACCGTCATTTAAAGTCAAAAGATTAAATGTTAAAATTTCATCAATATTGACCATTTTTTCAACGTTCGACTGGTCCGGGGTCATCGTTTTTCATCAGAAAATGGATTTTTTGGACTCTACCAAAAATGATTCAACATGTCATTTGGATCAGGCCTCATGTTGAATAACCACTTTTTAAACCCTCACAGTGACCAAAACTGCCATTTTTACAGTTTTGCTTACTCAAAATCTTCAATTTTGACCAATTTCAGGCACAGAAATGACTTTAAACACACTTATTTTAGTTGAAAAAGTAATAACTCACATCCAACCGTCATTTAAAGTCAAAAGATTAAATGTTAAAATTTCATCAATATTGACCATTTTTTCAACGTTCGACTGGTCCGGGGTCATCGTTTTTCATCAGAAAATTGATTTTTTGGACTCTACCAAAAATGATTCAAAATGTCATTTGGATCGGGCCTCATGTTGAATAACCACTTTTTAAACCCTCACAGTGACCAAAACTGCCATTTTTACAGAGTTTTGCTTACTCAAAATCTTCAATTTTGACCAATTTCAGGCACAGAAATGACTTTAAACACACTTATTTTAGTTGAAAAAGTAATAACTCACATCCAACCGTCATTTAAAGTCAAAAGATTAAATGTTAAAATTTCATCAATATTGACCATTTTTTCAACGTTCGACTGGTCCGGGGTCATCGTTTTTCATCAGAAAATGGATTTTTTGGACTCTACCAAAAATGATTCAAAATGTCATTTGGATCGGGCCTCATGTTGAATAACCACTTTTTAAACCCTCACAGTGACCAAAACTGCCATTTTTACAGAGTTTTGCTTACTCAAAATCTTCAATTTTGACCAATTTCAGGCACAGAAATGACTTTAAACACACTTATTTTAGTTGAAAAAGTAATAACTCACATCCAACCGTCATTTAAAGTCAAAAGATTAAATGTTAAAATTTCATCAATATTGACCATTTTTTCAACGTTCGACTGGTCCGGGGTCATCGTTTTTCATCAGAAAATTGATTTTTTGGACTCTACCAAAAATGATTCAAAATGTCATTTTGATCGGGCCTCATGTTGAATAACCACTTTTTAAACCCTCACAGTGACCAAAACTGCCATTTTTACAGAGTTTTGCTTACTCAAAATCTTCAATTTTGACCAATTTCAGGCACAGAAATGACTTTAAACACACTTATTTTAGTTGAAAAAGTAATAACTCACATCCAACCGTCATTTAAAGTCAAAAGATTAAATGTTAAAATTTCATCAATATTGACCATTTTTTCAACGTTCGACTGGTCCGGGGTCATCGTTTTTCATCAGAAAATGGATTTTTTGGACTCTACCAAAAATGATTCAAAATGTCATTTGGATCGGGCCTCATGTTGAATAACCACTTTTTAAACCCTCACAGTGACCAAAACTGCCATTTTTACAGAGTTTTGCTTACTCAAAATCTTCAATTTTGACCAATTTCAGGCACAGAATGACTTTAAACACACTTATTTTAGTTGAAAAAGTAATAACTCACATCCAACCGTCATTTAAAGTCAAAAGATTAAATGTTAAAATTTCATCAATATTGACCATTTTTTCAACGTTCGACTGGTCCGGGGTCATCGTTTTTCATCAGAAAATTGATTTTTTTGGACTCTACCAAAAATGATTCAAAATGTCATTTGGATCGGGCCTCATGTTAAATAACCACTTTTTAAACCCTCACAGTGACCAAAATTGCCATTTTTACAGAGTTTTGCTTACTCAAAATCTTCAATTTTGACCAATTTCAGGCACAGAAATGACTTTAAACACACTTATTTTAGTTGAAAAAGTAATAACTCACATCCAACCGTCATTTAAAGTCAAAAGATTAAATGTTAAAATTTCATCAATATTGACCATTTTTTCAACGTTCGACTGGTCCAGGGTCATCGTTTTTCATCAGAAAATTGATTTTTTGGACTCTACCAAAAGTGATTCAAAATGTCATTTTGATCGGGCCTCATGTTGAATAACCACTTTTTAAACCCTCACGGTGACCAAAACTGCCATTTTTACAGTTTTGCTTACTCAAAATCTTCAATTTTGACCAATTTCAGGCACAGAAATGACTTTAAACACACTTATTTTAGTTGAAAAAGTAATAACTCACATCCAACCGTCATTTAAAGTCAAAAGATTAAATGTTAAAATTTCATCAATATTGACCATTTTTTCAACGTTCGACTGGTCCGGGGTCATCGTTTTTCATCAGAAAATTGATTTTTTGGACTCTACCAAAAATGATTCAAAATGTCATTTGGATCGGGCCTCATGTTGAATAACCACTTTTTAAACCCTCACAGTGACCAAAACTGCCATTTTTACAGAGTTTTGCTTACTCAAAATCTTCAATTTTGACCAATTTCAGGCACAGAAATGACTTTAAACACACTTATTTTAGTTGAAAAAGTAATAACTCACATCCAACCGTCATTTAAAGTCAAAAGATTAAATGTTAAAATTTCATCAATATTGACCATTTTTTCAACGTTCGACTGGTCCGGGGTCATCGTTTTTCATCAGAAAATGGATTTTTTGGACTCTACCAAAAATGATTCAAAATGTCATTTGGATCGGGCCTCATGTTGAATAACCACTTTTTAAACCCTCACAGTGACCAAAACTGCCATTTTTACAGAGTTTTGCTTACTCAAAATCTTCAATTTTGACCAATTTCAGGCACAGAAATGACTTTAAACACACTTATTTTAGTTGAAAAAGTAATAACTCACATCCAACCGTCATTTAAAGTCAAAAGATTAAATGTTAAAATTTCATCAATATTGACCATTTTTTCAACGTTCGACTGGTCCGGGGTCATCGTTTTTCATCAGAAAATTGATTTTTTGGACTCTACCAAAAATGATTCTAAATGTCATTTTGATCGGGCCTCATGTTGAATAACCACTTTTTAAACCCTCACAGTGACCAAAACTGCCATTTTTACAGAGTTTTGCTTACTCAAAATCTTCAATTTTGACCAATTTCAGGCACAGAAATGACTTTAAACACACTTATTTTAGTTGAAAAAGTAATAACTCACATCCAACCGTCATTTAAAGTCAAAAGATTAAATGTTAAAATTTCATCAATATTGACCATTTTTTCAACGTTCGACTGGTCCGGGGTCATCGTTTTTCATCAGAAAATGGATTTTTTGGACTCTACCAAAAATGATTCAAAATGTCATTTGGATCGGGCCTCATGTTGAATAACCACTTTTTAAACCCTCACAGTGACCAAAACTGCCATTTTTACAGAGTTTTGCTTACTCAAAATCTTCAATTTTGACCAATTTCAGGCACAGAATGACTTTAAACACACTTATTTTAGTTGAAAAAGTAATAACTCACATCCAACCGTCATTTAAAGTCAAAAGATTAAATGTTAAAATTTCATCAATATTGACCATTTTTTCAACGTTCGACTGGTCCGGGGTCATCGTTTTTCATCAGAAAATTGATTTTTTTGGACTCTACCAAAAATGATTCAAAATGTCATTTGGATCGGGCCTCATGTTAAATAACCACTTTTTAAACCCTCACAGTGACCAAAATTGCCATTTTTACAGAGTTTTGCTTACTCAAAATCTTCAATTTTGACCAATTTCAGGCACAGAAATGACTTTAAACACACTTATTTTAGTTGAAAAAGTAATAACTCACATCCAACCGTCATTTAAAGTCAAAAGATTAAATGTTAAAATTTCATCAATATTGACCATTTTTTCAACGTTCGACTGGTCCAGGGTCATCGTTTTTCATCAGAAAATTGATTTTTTGGACTCTACCAAAAATGATTCAAAATGTCATTTTGATCGGGCCTCATGTTGAATAACCACTTTTTAAACCCTCACGGTGACCAAAACTGCCATTTTTACAGTTTTGCTTACTCAAAATCTTCAATTTTGACCAATTTCAGGCACAGAAATGACTTTAAACACACTTATTTTAGTTGAAAAAGTAATAACTCACATCCAACCGTCATTTAAAGTCAAAAGATTAAATGTTAAAATTTCATCAATATTGACCATTTTTTCAACGTTCGACTGGTCCAGGGTCATCGTTTTTCATCAGAAAATTGATTTTTTGGACTCTACCAAAAATGATTCAAAATGTCATTTGGATCGGGCCTCATGTTGAATAACCACTTTTTAAACCCTCACAGTGACCAAAATTGCCATTTTTACAGAGTTTTGCTTACTCAAAATCTTCAATTTTGACCAATTTCAGGCACAGAAATGACTTTAAACACACTTATTTTAGTTGAAAAAGTAATAACTCACATCCAACCGTCATTTAAAGTCAAAAGATTAAATGTTAAAATTTCATCAATATTGACCATTTTTTCAACGTTCGACTGGTCCGGGGTCATCGTTTTTCATCAGAAAATTGATTTTTTGGACTCTACCAAAAATGATTCAAAATGTCATTTGGATCGGGCCTCATGTTGAATAACCACTTTTTAAACCCTCACAGTGACCAAAACTGCAATTTTTACAGAGTTTTGCTTACTCAAAATCTTCAATTTTGACCAATTTCAGGCACAGAAATGACTTTAAACACACTTATTTTAGTTGAAAAAGTAATAACTCACATCCAACCGTCATTTAAAGTCAAAAGATTAAATGTTAAAATTTCATCAATATTGACCATTTTTTCAACGTTCGACTGGTCCGGGGTCATCGTTTTTCATCAGAAAATTGATTTTTTGGACTCTACCAAAAATGATTCAAAATGTCATTTTGATCGGGCCTCATGTTGAATAACCACTTTTTAAACCCTCACAGTGACCAAAACTGCCATTTTTACAGAGTTTTGCTTACTCAAAATCTTCAATTTTGACCAATTTCAGGCACAGAATTGACTTTAAACACACTTATTTTAGTTGAAAAAGTAATAACTCACATCCAACCGTCATTTAAAGTCAAAAGATTAAATGTTAAAATTTCATCAATATTGACCATTTTTTCAACGTTCGACTGGTCCGGGGTCATCGTTTTTCATCAGAAAATTGATTTTTTGGACTCTACCAAAAATGATTCAAAATGTCATTTTGATCGGGCCTCATGTTGAATAACCACTTTTTAAACCCTCACAGTGACCAAAACTGCCATTTTTACAGAGTTTTGCTTACTCAAAATCTTCAATTTTGACCAATTTCAGGCACAGAAATGACTTTAAACACACTTATTCAAAATGTCATTTTGATCGGGCCTCATGTTGAATAACCACTTTTTAAACCCTCACAGTGACCAAAACTGCCATTTTTACAGAGTTTTGCTTACTCAAAATCTTCAATTTTGACCAATTTCAGGCACAGAAATGACTTTAAACACACTTATTTTAGTTGAAAAAGTAATAACTCACATCCAACCGTCATTTAAAGTCAAAAGATTATATGTTAAAATTTCATCAATATTGACCATTTTTTCAACGTTCGACTGGTCCGGGGTCATCGTTTTTCATCAGAAAATGGATTTTTTGGACTCTACCAAAAATGATTCAAAATGTCATTTGGATCGGGCCTCATGTTGAATAACCACTTTTTAAACCCTCACAGTGACCAAAACTGCCATTTTTACAGAGTTTTGCTTACTCAAAATCTTCAATTTTGACCAATTTCAGGCACAGAAATGACTTTAAACACACTTATTTTAGTTGAAAAAGTAATAACTCACATCCAACCGTCATTTAAAGTCAAAAGATTAAATGTTAAAATTTCATCAATATTGACCATTTTTTCAACGTTCGACTGGTCCGGGGTCATCGTTTTTCATCAGAAAATTGATTTTTTGGACTCTACCAAAAATGATTCAAAATGTCATTTGGATCGGGCCTCATGTTGAATAACCACTTTTTAAACCCTCACAGTGACCAAAATTGCCATTTTTACAGAGTTTTGCTTACTCAAAATCTTCAATTTTGACCAATTTCAGGCACAGAAATGACTTTAAACACACTTATTTTAGTTGAAAAAGTAATAACTCACATCCAACCGTCATTTAAAGTCAAAAGATTAAATGTTAAAATTTCATCAATATTGACCATTTTTTCAACGTTCGACTGGTCCGGGGTCATCGTTTTTCATCAGAAAATTGATTTTTTGGACTCTACCAAAAATGATTCAAAATGTCATTTTGATCGGGCCTCATGTTGAATAACCACTTTTTAAACCCTCACGGTGACCAAAACTGCCATTTTTACAGAGTTTTGCTTACTCAAAATCTTCAATTTTGACCAATTTCAGGCACAGAAATGACTTTAAACACACTTATTTTAGTTGAAAAAGTAATAACTCACATCCAACCGTCATTTAAAGTCAAAAGATTAAATGTTAAAATTTCATCAATATTGACCATTTTTTCAACGTTCGACTGGTCCAGGGTCATTGTTTTTCATCAGAAAATTGATTTTTTGGACTCTACCAAAAATGATTCAAAATGTCATTTGGATCGGGCCTCGTGTTGAATAACCACTTTTTAAACCCTCACAGTGACCAAAATTGCCATTTTTACAGAGTTTTGCTTACTCAAAATCTTCAATTTTGACCAATTTCAGGCACAGAAATGACTTTAAACACACTTATTTTAGTTGAAAAAGTAATAACTCACATCCAACCGTCATTTAAAGTCAAAAGATTAAATGTTAAAATTTCATCAATATTGACCATTTTTTCAACGTTCGACTGGTCCGGGGTCATCGTTTTTCATCAGAAAATTGATTTTTTGGACTCTACCAAAAATGATTCAAAATGTCATTTGGATCGGGCCTCATGTTGAATAACCACTTTTTAAACCCTCACAGTGACCAAAATTGCCATTTTTACAGAGTTTTGCTTACTCAAAATCTTCAATTTTGACCAATTTCAGGCACAGAAATGACTTTAAACACACTTATTTTAGTTGAAAAAGTAATACCTCACATCCAACCGTCATTTAAAGTCAAAAGATTAAATGTTAAAATTTCATCAATATTGACCATTTTTTCAACGTTCGACTGGTCCGGGGTCATCGTTTTTCATCAGAAAATTAATTTTTTGGACTCTACCAAAAATGATTCAAAATGTCATTTTGATCGGGCCTCATGTTGAATAACCACTTTTTAAACCCTCACAGTGACCAAAACTGCCATTTTTACAGAGTTTTGCTTACTCAAAATCTTCAATTTTGACCAATTTCAGGCACAGAAATGACTTTAAACACACTTATTTTAGTTGAAAAAGTAATAACTCACATCCAACCGTCATTTAAAGTCAAAAGATTAAATGTTAAAATTTCATCAATATTGACCATTTTTTCAACGTTCGACTGGTCCGGGGTCATCGTTTTTCATCAGAAAATTGATTTTTTGGACTCTACCAAAAATGATTCAAAATGTCATTTTGATCGGGCCTCATGTTGAATAACCACTTTTTAAACCCTCACAGTGACCAAAACTGCCATTTTTACAGAGTTTTGCTTACTCAAAATCTTCAATTTTGACCAATTTCAGGCACAGAATTGACTTTAAACACACTTATTTTAGTTGAAAAAGTAATAACTCACATCCAACCGTCATTTAAAGTCAAAAGATTAAATGTTAAAATTTCATCAATATTGACCATTTTTTCAACGTTCGACTGGTCCGGGGTCATCGTTTTTCTTCAGAAAATTGATTTTTTGGACTCTACCAAAAATGATTCAAAATGTCATTTTGATCGGGCCTCATGTTGAATAACCACTTTTTAAACCCTCACAGTGACCAAAACTGCCATTTTTACAGAGTTTTGCTTACTCAAAATCTTCAATTTTGACCAATTTCAGGCACAGAAATGACTTTAAACACACTTATTCAAAATGTCATTTTGATCGGGCCTCATGTTGAATAACCACTTTTTAAACCCTCACAGTGACCAAAACTGCCATTTTTACAGAGTTTTGCTTACTCAAAATCTTCAATTTTGACCAATTTCAGGCACAGAAATGACTTTAAACACACTTATTTTAGTTGAAAAAGTAATAACTCACATCCAACCGTCATTTAAAGTCAAAAGATTAAATGTTAAAATTTCATCAATATTGACCATTTTTTCAACGTTCGACTGGTCCGGGGTCATCGTTTTTCATCAGAAAATGCATTTTTTGGACTCTACCAAAAATGATTCAAAATGTCATTTGGATCGGGCCTCATGTTGAATAACCACTTTTTAAACCCTCACAGTGACCAAAACTGCCATTTTTACAGAGTTTTGCTTACTCAAAATCTTCAATTTTGACCAATTTCAGGCACAGAAATGACTTTAAACACACTTATTTTAGTTGAAAAAGTAATAACTCACATCCAACCGTCATTTAAAGTCAAAAGATTAAATGTTAAAATTTCATCAATATTGACCATTTTTTCAACGTTCGACTGGTCCGGGGTCATCGTTTTTCATCAGAAAATTGATTTTTTTGGACTCTACCAAAAATGATTCAAAATGTCATTTGGATCGGGCCTCATGTTGAATAACCACTTTTTAAACCCTCACAGTGACCAAAATTGCCATTTTTACAGAGTTTTGCTTACTCAAAATCTTCAATTTTGACCAATTTCAGGCACAGAAATGACTTTAAACACACTTATTTTAGTTGAAAAAGTAATACCTCACATCCAACCGTCATTTAAAGTCAAAAGATTAAATGTTAAAATTTCATCAATATTGACCATTTTTTCAACGTTCGACTGGTCCGGGGTCATCGTTTTTCATCAGAAAATTAATTTTTTGGACTCTACCAAAAATGATTCAAAATGTCATTTTGATCGGGCCTCATGTTGAATAACCACTTTTTAAACCCTCACAGTGACCAAAACTGCCATTTTTACAGAGTTTTGCTTACTCAAAATCTTCAATTTTGACCAATTTCAGGCACAGAAATGACTTTAAACACACTTATTTTAGTTGAAAAAGTAATAACTCACATCCAACCGTCATTTAAAGTCAAAAGATTAAATGTTAAAATTTCATCAATATTGACCATTTTTTCAACGTTCGACTGGTCCGGGGTCATCGTTTTTCATCAGAAAATGGATTTTTTGGACTCTACCAAAAATGATTCAAAATGTCATTTGGATCGGGCCTCATGTTGAATAACCACTTTTTAAACCCTCACAGTGACCAAAACTGCCATTTTTACAGAGTTTTGCTTACTCAAAATCTTCAATTTTGACCAATTTCAGGCACAGAAATGACTTTAAACACACTTATTTTAGTTGAAAAAGTAATAACTCACATCCAACCGTCATTTAAAGTCAAAAGATTAAATGTTAAAATTTCATCAATATTGACCATTTTTTCAACGTTCGACTGGTCCGGGGTCATCGTTTTTCATCAGAAAATTGATTTTTTGGACTCTACCAAAAATGATTCAAAATGTCATTTGGATCGGGCCTCATGTTGAATAACCACTTTTTAAACCCTCACAGTGACCAAAACTGCAATTTTTACAGAGTTTTGCTTACTCAAAATCTTCAATTTTGACCAATTTCAGGCACAGAAATGACTTTAAACACACTTATTTTAGTTGAAAAAGTAATAACTCACATCCAACCGTCATTTAAAGTCAAAAGATTAAATGTTAAAATTTCATCAATATTGACCATTTTTTCAACGTTCGACTGGTCCGGGGTCATCGTTTTTCATCAGAAAATTGATTTTTTGGACTCTACCAAAAATGATTCAAAATGTCATTTGGATCGGGCCTCATGTTGAATAACCACTTTTTAAACCCTCACAGTGACCAAAATTGCCATTTTTACAGAGTTTTGCTTACTCAAAATCTTCAATTTTGACCAATTTCAGGCACAGAAATGACTTTAAACACACTTATTTTATTTGAAAAAGTAATAACTCACATCCAACCGTCATTTAAAGTCAAAAGATTAAATGTTAAAATTTCATCAATATTGACCATTTTTTCAACGTTCGACTGGTCCGGGGTCATCGTTTTTCATCAGAAAATTAATTTTTTGGACTCTACCAAAAATGATTCAAAATGTCATTTTGATCGGGCCTCATGTTGAATAACCACTTTTTAAACCCTCACAGTGACCAAAACTGCCATTTTTACAGAGTTTTGCTTACTCAAAATCTTCAATTTTGACCAATTTCAGGCACAGAAATGACTTTAAACACACTTATTTTAGTTGAAAAAGTAATAACTCACATCCAACCGTCATTTAAAGTCAAAAGATTAAATGTTAAAATTTCATCAATATTGACCATTTTTTCAACGTTCGACTGGTCCGGGGTCATCGTTTTTCATCAGAAAATGGATTTTTTGGACTCTACCAAAAATGATTCATAATGTCATTTGGATCGGGCCTCATGTTGAATAACCACTTTTTAAACCCTCACAGTGACCAAAACTGCCATTTTTACAGAGTTTTGCTTACTCAAAATCTTCAATTTTGACCAATTTCAGGCACAGAAATGACTTTAAACACACTTATTTTAGTTGAAAAAGTAATAACTCACATCCAACCGTCATTTAAAGTCAAAAGATTAAATGTTAAAATTTCATCAATATTGACCATTTTTTCTACGTTCGACTGGTCCGGGGTCATCGTTTTTCATCAGAAAATTGATTTTTTGGACTCTACCAAAAATGATTCAAAATGTCATTTGGATCGGGCCTCATGTTGAATAACCACTTTTTAAACCCTCACAGTGACCAAAACTGCAATTTTTACAGAGTTTTGCTTACTCAAAATCTTCAATTTTGACCAATTTCAGGCACAGAAATGACTTTAAACACACTTATTTTAGTTGAAAAAGTAATAACTCACATCCAACCGTCATTTAAAGTCAAAAGATTAAATGTTAAAATTTCATCAATATTGACCATTTTTTCAACGTTCGACTGGTCCGGGGTCATCGTTTTTCATCAGAAAATTGATTTTTTGGACTCTACCAAAAATGATTCAAAATGTCATTTTGATCGGGCCTCATGTTGAATAACCACTTTTTAAACCCTCACAGTGACCAAAACTGCCATTTTTACAGAGTTTTGCTTACTCAAAATCTTCAATTTTGACCAATTTCAGGCACAGAAATGACTTTAAACACACTTATTCAAAATGTCATTTTGATCGGGCCTCATGTTGAATAACCACTTTTTAAACCCTCACAGTGACCAAAACTGCCATTTTTACAGAGTTTTGCTTACTCAAAATCTTCAATTTTGACCAATTTCAGGCACAGAAATGACTTTAAACACACTTATTTTAGTTGAAAAAGTAATAACTCACATCCAACCGTCATTTAAAGTCAAAAGATTATATGTTAAAATTTCATCAATATTGACCATTTTTTCAACGTTCGACTGGTCCGGGGTCATCGTTTTTCATCAGAAAATGGATTTTTTGGACTCTACCAAAAATGATTCAAAATGTCATTTGGATCGGGCCTCATGTTGAATAACCACTTTTTAAACCCTCACAGTGACCAAAACTGCCATTTTTACAGAGTTTTGCTTACTCAAAATCTTCAATTTTGACCAATTTCAGGCACAGAAATGACTTTAAACACACTTATTTTAGTTGAAAAAGTAATAACTCACATCCAACCGTCATTTAAAGTCAAAAGATTAAATGTTAAAATTTCATCAATATTGACCATTTTTTCAACGTTCGACTGGTCCGGGGTCATCGTTTTTCATCAGAAAATTGATTTTTTGGACTCTACCAAAAATGATTCAAAATGTCATTTGGATCGGGCCTCATGTTGAATAACCACTTTTTAAACCCTCACAGTGACCAAAATTGCCATTTTTACAGAGTTTTGCTTACTCAAAATCTTCAATTTTGACCAATTTCAGGCACAGAAATGACTTTAAACACACTTATTTTAGTTGAAAAAGTAATAACTCACTTCCAACCGTCATTTAAAGTCAAAAGATTAAATGTTAAAATTTCATCAATATTGACCATTTTTTCAACGTTCGACTGGTCCGGGGTCATCGTTTTTCATCAGAAAATTGATTTTTTGGACTCTACCAAAAATGATTCAAAATGTCATTTTGATCGGGCCTCATGTTGAATAACCACTTTTTAAACCCTCACGGTGACCAAAACTGCCATTTTTACAGAGTTTTGCTTACTCAAAATCTTCAATTTTGACCAATTTCAGGCACAGAAATGACTTTAAACACACTTATTTTAGTTGAAAAAGTAATAACTCACATCCAACCGTCATTTAAAGTCAAAAGATTAAATGTTAAAATTTCATCAATATTGACCATTTTTTCAACGTTCGACTGGTCCAGGGTCATTGTTTTTCATCAGAAAATTGATTTTTTGGACTCTACCAAAAATGATTCAAAATGTCATTTGGATCGGGCCTCATGTTGAATAACCACTTTTTAAACCCTCACAGTGACCAAAATTGCCATTTTTACAGAGTTTTGCTTACTCAAAATCTTCAATTTTGACCAATTTCAGGCACAGAAATGACTTTAAACACACTTATTTTAGTTGAAAAAGTAATAACTCACATCCAACCGTCATTTAAAGTCAAAAGATTAAATGTTAAAATTTCATCAATATTGACCATTTTTTCAACGTTCGACTGGTCCGGGGTCATCGTTTTTCATCAGAAAATTGATTTTTTTGGACTCTACCAAAAATGATTCAAAATGTCATTTGGATCGGGCCTCATGTTAAATAACCACTTTTTAAACCCTCACAGTGACCAAAATTGCCATTTTTACAGAGTTTTGCTTACTCAAAATCTTCAATTTTGACCAATTTCAGGCACAGAAATGACTTTAAACACACTTATTTTAGTTGAAAAAGTAATAACTCACATCCAACCGTCATTTAAAGTCAAAAGATTAAAGGTTAAAATTTCATCAATATTGACCATTTTTTCAACGTTCGACTGGTCCGGGGTCATCGTTTTTCATCAGAAAATTGATTTTTTGGACTCTACCAAAAATGATTCAAAATGTCATTTTGATCGGGCCTCATGTTGAATAACCACTTTTTAAACCCTCACGGTGACCAAAACTGCCATTTTTACAGAGTTTTGCTTACTCAAAATCTTCAATTTTGACCAATTTCAGGCACAGAAATGACTTTAAACACACTTATTTTAGTTGAAAAAGTAATAACTCACATCCAACCGTCATTTAAAGTCAAAAGATTAAATGTTAAAATGTCATCAATATTGACCATTTTTTCAACGTTCGACTGGTCCGGGGTCATCGTTTTTCATCAGAAAATTGATTTTTTGGACTCTACCAAAAATGATTCAAAATGTCATTTGGATCGGGCCTCATGTTGAATAACCACTTTTTAAACCCTCACAGTGACCAAAACTGCCATTTTTACAGAGTTTTGCTTACTCAAAATCTTCAATTTTGACCAATTTCAGGCACAGAAATGACTTTAAACACACTTATTTTAGTTGAAAAAGTAATAACTCACATCCAACCGTCATTTAAAGTCAAAAGATTAAATGTTAAAATTTCATCAATATTGACCATTTTTTCAACGTTCGACTGGTCCGGGGGTCATCGTTTTTCATCAGAAAATTGATTTTTTGGACTCTACCAAAAATGATTCAAAATGTCATTTGGATCGGGCCTCATGTTGAATAACCACTTTTTAAACCCTCACAGTGACCAAAACTGCAATTTTTACAGAGTTTTGCGTACTCAAAATCTTCAATTTTGACCAATTTCAGGCACAGAAATGACTTTAAACACACTTATTTTAGTTGAAAAAGTAATAACTCACATCCAACCGTCATTTAAAGTCAAAAGATTAAATGTTAAAATTTCATCAATATCGACCATTTTTTCAACGTTCGACTGGTCCGGGGTCATCGTTTTTCATCAGAAAATTGATTTTTTGGACTCTACCAAAAATGATTCAAAATGTCATTTGGATCGGGCCTCATGTTGAATAACCACTTTTTAAACCCTCACAGTGACCAAAATTGCCATTTTTACAGAGTTTTGCTTACTCAAAATCTTCAATTTTGACCAATTTCAGGCACAGAAATGACTTTAAACACACTTATTTTAGTTGAAAAAGTAATAACTCACATCCAACCGTCATTTAAAGTCAAAAGATTAAATGTTAAAATTTCATCAATATCGACCATTTTTTCAACGTTCGACTGGTCCGGGGTCATCGTTTTTCATCAGAAAATTGATTTTTTGGACTCTACCAAAAATGATTCAAAATGTCATTTGGATCGGGCCTCATGTTGAATAACCACTTTTTAAACCCTCACAGTGACCAAAATTGCCATTTTTACAGAGTTTTGCTTACTCAAAATCTTCAATTTTGACCAATTTCAGGCACAGAAATGACTTTAAACACACTTATTTTAGTTGAAAAAGTAATAACTCACATCCAACCGTCATTTAAAGTCAAAAGATTAAATGTTAAAATTTCATCAATATTGACCATTTTTTCAACGTTCGACTGGTCCGGGGTCATCGTTTTTCATCAGAAAATTGATTTTTTGGACTCTACCAAAAATGATTCAAAATGTCATTTGGATCGGGCCTCATGTTGAATAACCACTTTTTAAACCCTCACAGTGACCAAAACTGCAATTTTTACAGAGTTTTGCTTACTCAAAATCTTCAATTTTGACCAATTTCAGGCACAGAAATGACTTTAAAAAAACACACTTATTTTAGTTGAAAAAGTAATAACTCACATCCAACCGTCATTTAAAGTCAAAAGATTAAATGTTAAAATTTCATCAATATTGACCATTTTTTCAACGTTCGACTGGTCCGGGGTCATCGTTTTTCATCAGAAAATTGATTTTTTGGACTCTACCAAAAATGATTCAAAATGTCATTTTGATCGGGCCTCATGTTGAATAACCACTTTTTAAACCCTCACAGTGACCAAAACTGCCATTTTTACAGAGTTTTGCTTACTCAAAATCTTCAATTTTGACCAATTTCAGGCACAGAAATGACTTTAAACACACTTATTTTAGTTGAAAAAGTAATAACTCACATCCAACCGTCATTTAAAGTCAAAAGATTAAATGTTACAATTTCATCAATATTGACCATTTTTTCAACGTTCGACTGGTCCGGGGTCATCGTTTTTCATCAGAAAATTGATTTTTTGGACTCTACCAAAAATGATTCAACATGTCATTTGGTTCAGGCCTCATGTTGAATAACCACTTTTTAAACACTCACAGTGACCAAAACTGCCATTTTTACAGTTTTGCTTATTCAAAATCTTCAATTTTGACCAATTTCAGGCACAGAAATGACTTTAAACACACTTATTTTAGTTGAAAAAGTAATAACTCACATCCAACCGTCATTAAAGTCAAAAGATTAAATGTTAAAATTTCATCAATATTGACCATTTTTTCAACGTTTGACTGGTCCGGGGTCATCGTTTTTCATCAGAAAATGGATTTTTTGGACTCTACCAAAAATGATTCAAAATGTCATTTGGATCGGGCCTCATGTTGAATAACCACTTTTTAAACCCTCACAGTGACCAAAACTGCCATTTTTACAGAGTTTTGCTTACTCAAAATCTTCAATTTTGACCAATTTCAGGCACAGAAATGACTTTAAACACACTTATTTTAGTTGAAAAAGTAATAACTCACATCCAACCGTCATTTAAAGTCAAAAGATTAAATGTTAAAATTTCATCAATATTGACCATTTTTTCAACGTTCGACTGGTCCGGGGGTCATCGTTTTTCATCAGAAAATTGATTTTTTGGACTCTACCAAAAATGATTCAAAATGTCATTTTGATCGGGCCTCATGTTGAATAACCACTTTTTAAACCCTCACAGTGACCAAAACTGCCATTTTTACAGAGTTTTGCTTACTCAAAATCTTCAATTTTGACCAATTTCAGGCACAGAAATGACTTTAAAAAAACACACTTATTTTAGTTGAAAAAGTAATAACTCACATCCAACCGTCATTTAAAGTCAAAAGATTAAATGTTAAAATTTCATCAATATTGACCATTTTTTCAACGTTCGACTGGTCCGGGGTCATCGTTTTTCATCAGAAAATTGATTTTTTGGACTCTACCAAAAATGATTCAAAATGTCATTTGGATCGGGCCTCATGTTGAATAACCACTTTTTAAACCCTCACAGTGACCAAAACTGCAATTTTTACAGAGTTTTGCGTACTCAAAATCTTCAATTTTGACCAATTTCAGGCACAGAAATGACTTTAAACACACTTATTTTAGTTGAAAAAGTAATAACTCACATCCAACCGTCATTTAAAGTCAAAAGATTAAATGTTAAAATTTCATCAATATCGACCATTTTTTCAACGTTCGACTGGTCCGGGGTCATCGTTTTTCATCAGAAAATTGATTTTTTGGACTCTACCAAAAATGATTCAAAATGTCATTTGGATCGGGCCTCATGTTGAATAACCACTTTTTAAACCCTCACAGTGACCAAAATTGCCATTTTTACAGAGTTTTGCTTACTCAAAATCTTCAATTTTGACCAATTTCAGGCACAGAAATGACTTTAAACACACTTATTTTAGTTGAAAAAGTAATAACTCACATCCAACCGTCATTTAAAGTCAAAAGATTAAATGTTAAAATTTCATCAATATTGACCATTTTTTCAACGTTCGACTGGTCCGGGGTCATCGTTTTTCATCAGAAAATTGATTTTTTGGACTCTACCAAAAATGATTCAAAATGTCATTTGGATCGGGCCTCATGTTGAATAACCACTTTTTAAACCCTCACAGTGACCAAAACTGCAATTTTTACAGAGTTTTGCTTACTCAAAATCTTCAATTTTGACCAATTTCAGGCACAGAAATGACTTTAAACACACTTATTTTAGTTGAAAAAGTAATAACTCACATCCAACCGTCATTTAAAGTCAAAAGATTAAATGTTAAAATTTCATCAATATTGACCATTTTTTCAACGTTCGACTGGTCCGGGGTCATCGTTTTTCATCAGAAAATTGATTTTTTGGACTCTACCAAAAATGATTCAAAATGTCATTTTGATCGGGCCTCATGTTGAATAACCACTTTTTAAACCCTCACAGTGACCAAAAC